>NC_091440.1:114574231-114639231 GCF_964237555.1 Oryctolagus cuniculus
ACGCTAGACAATACAGGATGTTACACGAAATATAGTTGAAGAAATACATTTAGCTTTTCAGATGCTTAGAATTTAGATAAAATTTGAAGAATACAATATATGAGATAAAATTAATCTTAATGAGTCCCAAGTCATTTTGTTTGTGTGTTTGTCTTCCTTTAGGGCAGAAGAGAGTGGCTGGGTAAATAGTTCAATGAAACATGGCTACCCACTATGCCCTCTCCCACTATCTACCCTTTATTATTCCCTAGCACTGTTCTACTTTCCAGAGAGCAGGTAACTAGTGCACTCAAGTCCCCTGATACATCTAAAAAATCTATCTGCCCCAGGTTCCCTATGGTCTAGTCAGTGTTTTGTGTGGTATGCCTCGTTTCCAGTAACCCAGTTAAATTAAAGGTTTGTTGAGGGGTAGGCAATCTACATAATCACTTCTACACTCACGTCTTGGGGTTGTTCTTTTTTCTTATTGCTTAAGAATTACCTTGCATATTTATGAAAAAATCATGGAAATAAATCATTGCATTTTTCTTCTATTAAGTTTTTATATTCCCTTGAGCAATCAAATTATTGATTATTAATTATTATATTGAGTAGTCATTTGTGCTAAATGCTCCATATGGTTAAATGTGGATACCACTATCCACTTTAGTTTATGGTACCTAGAAGATCTGATCATAAAAATAATTTTATGTTCTACTTGTATTAAAGTGATGTGGAATGCCAAGCATATATATGGGTATATTATGATCACATATGGGAAATATTTCTAACCATTAACAAGGATACTTACACGGAATTGAATCACTAAGTTATGTTTTAATTTCTGTCTCAAACTCAATAAAAGTCTATTTAAGATGTACTGGTCCAGAAATTGTCCTGAGTATTTAGGTGGGATATGGAAGAGTCCAAGGAAATGGAATCTGATCACAAAGGTCTAAGATTTGAAATGAAAATCAAAAGGAAAACTTACTTAGAGAAAGTAGAGGAGAGATTTAAAAGGAGTAATTTCACAATTACAGACTATTGCTTGATTACAGAATTGGTGAATGAATGAGACTTAAAGGAACACTGAGAACAGAGTGATTTTTAAATGGTGATTTTTTCCTGGAAGAGGTGAGATTGACATAGAACATGTAAACTAGATCAGTGTAAAAGCAAATATTGTTCATTGGTGATCTTGTCTTTATGGCACTGATAATTCCCTCATTATTCATGTTAGTTATACATTCACTGTAAAAGCAATGGAATATACACAGTAATGAGGCTGACAGCATTGAAAGTATATTTCCCAAAATCCTTGCTTTGGCAGTATCAATACATAGTTATTGAATCTTTACTATGTGCCAGCTCCCATGTTAAAGACTTTTCATACTTCATTATTCAATCCTTAAGTAAGTCTACAAAGTAGGTACTGTGATTCCTGGTATGTAGATTAGGAACAGAAATTTAGAGAGAGGTTGCCCAAGGTCAGAGTGATACATTGCTAAGCTGATATGGATCAAAATCCAGGTCTATCCTGTTCCAAAGCTCCTAGTCTTTTGTATAGGCCATGCTGTCTTCAGCAGCTCTGAGTTTTCACTTCAGGTACCAGTACTTCAGTACTTCACTTCAGGTACTAAGACACAGGAACCCTCAACACGAGAGCCATCACTCTATACTTCCCCTCGTAGATTAACCACTTTGTCGGGCATGAACTAGTGTGTGTGTTGTGCTAAGTGGTACGAAAAAAGCTGATGAAGATAACAAATACTGCAGGCCTGTAAATACCTGCATTGCTTTAAGCATAGAACTCAATGATTGCTGTAAACATAAAAGATGCAAATGATGCATTTAGAGGGCAGAGAAGGGAAAAGATTCAGAGAAAGTTTCCTAGAAATGGTGACATTTGAAATGAATCTTGTTGGGTTACTTCCTAGTTTGTGCATCATGTTAAGCAGGCATTAGGCTCTGAGCCTGGTGGTTTCAGAAAACTTGCTGGGCAGCATGGCCAGAATTAAAGGCTCTTAGGAGGAGTGATCAGAAAATAAGGAGAGAAAATAAGCAAGAGCTGCATAACGGAAGATGATGCTATATGCCACAGTAAGGATTCGACATATGTCCTTAAAGCAGTGTGGAGTCATTAAAGGATTTAAAGTGAGGATTTAAGAGGAGGAGTTTCTTGAAAAAAAAAAAATTTTTGATGGGGGAGGAATAAAGAGCTGTAAAACAGAAAGCAAACTCAGAGGGCAACAATCCAATGGCCTAAAACATACGAAGTAGTGCAGAAGGAGGTACATTGGAAACATGATTAATAGGACCTGTTGGCTGGTCTGGAGAGTAATTCAGAATAATTCAGGGTTTTCCTTGTCTAGAAATTGATTGAATGGTAGAGGGATACAGAGGATACATAGGGAAGAATTTATTTTTGGATGTTCTAAAACAGAAAGCCTCTATGGGATAACAGCCAGATCTTGGAAAAATGACATGTAAAACAGAGCAATGGTATAATGGAGCAAAATGATTGCCTTTATAATTATAGTACTTAATTTAGACAATATGACTTTATATATGAGCTGGAATCTTGGAAAAGCAGTTCACAATTGAGCATATTTTGAGAGCCATATACAGGGGTGGGGCCAGGCGGAAAGTCTACTCAGATACAAATAAAAATTCGGGGCAACAGTGGTTGAAAATCTGTAGAAGGGAAAGTTATTTATCGGAACCAGTTCCCCAAGATGAGGGGAGTGATAGCTTGTGTAAGCTGAAAACAATGCTTGGATGCAGTACAGTCAGGGAGTTTGCTGATCAACTGATGCAGAGTGAGGGAGAGAGATTAACCGAAGATGAATCTTGGATTTGGTGGCATTCGTTGAGGTAAGGATTGAGTAGGACAGAGGATATACTGGAGTGGGAAGTTGGTGGGGTTTGAGATGGTACCTTTAGAGGTTCAGTTATGGGAGTGATCAGTCTACACATGGTAATTAAAGCAATGTGACTGGATGAGTAAGAGGAGGAGCACTATCATATTTAAGGAGAGAGAAAAGGAATAAGTTTGTTTATACATATAGATAAATTTCTAGGAAAAGGGGGAACTTGAGAGAGCGTATCTCATGAATAATATACATAAGTGTGTTTATGTTGTGTGTGTGCTTGTCTTTTTTACCTCTTGTTTGGTCAAAGCAAGGCCGTTTCTGTTGGAAAGTTAAGACATGGGGTAGAAACCTTGAAATTCATAAAGGATCGAGAGAGAGAGAGAGAGTGGGAGAGAGAGAGAATGAGAGAGAGAGAGAGAGAGTGAGAGAGAAAAAAAGTATTGGCAAGTCAGTACATTGGGAGGCCATAGATTGATGGATTTAACTCAGCCTTAGACCATTTAATTAAATCCCCCTTGCATTACCCAAAGTGAATGATCAATCAGATTGATTGGTTTTGTGAGTTTACAAGAAAAATGGAAGGTATGACTGTAGGCAAGGGGAAGGGGGTACTAATAAAATAATGCGGCGAAGGCTTCTGAGTTGAGTAATAAAGAAAAGAAAACTAAAGGGAATAAAAGATTCAGAAAAAGAAATCATTCCAGAGAGTGGAAATCTTACAAAAAGATTTTCTGGGAGTAAGAATATCTGAAATGACACATTAAGTAGAGGGGGTAGTTATTATTTTGATGAGATAAGACTGACAATAAATATGCAGAGAGTGAAAGTTGCCAATGAAAAATAGGAAGAAATTTAAAGTGAATTCCAGGTTCTCACCTTGGATGGTGGATGAGAATCCTTCAAGTTAACAGTCTAGGGACACAGAAAAGATGGTCTCTTTCTTTTCTTTGACCCCACTGGGACGACACCAAGCCCAATGCTGCATATGTAAGTCAGAGTAGCTTTTTTTTTTTATTTTATTATTATTTTTTTTGACAGGCAGAGTTAGACAGTGAGAGAGAGAGAGGCAGAGAGAAAGGTCTTCCTTCCGTTGGTTCACCTTCCAAATGGCTGCTATGGCCGATCCGAAGCCAGGAGCCAGGTGCTTTCTCCTGGTCTCCCTAGCAGGTGCAGGGCCCAAGCACTTGGGCCATCCTCCACTGCCTTCCTGGGCCACCGCAGAGAGCTGGACTGGAAGAGGAGCAACTGGAACAAAACTGGTGCCCCAGCTGGGACTAGAACCTGGAGTGCCGGCGCCACAGGCAGAGGATTAGCCTAGTGAGCCGCAGTGCCAGCCAGAGTAGCTTTTTAGACAACTGCATCCCAATGGCAGTCTTAAGAGAAAAGGCACTTGGGATTGGGATTAAGATATTGGTTGGAGAATGGGAAGTATTTAAGTAGTAGAAATTCTAGAATAGATAAAATTGTCCTGAAGGAGAAACCTTTCAGATGTGTTATCACTTGGGGGAAAATTTTGCTGTATTTGATCTCTCATTAATAATATTTTCTTTCTCACCTCAAGAGCCTCTATTGTCATTAGGACACTCATCTGTGTTGGTAACATTCTCCACTTACATGCAGCTTTTGTTGTTTTCTAAAGAAATTTGCCACGGCCAGAATACAAAACCCAGAGATGTCCCCCTCTGTATTTTCACTCAGGCAGTGACTGACACCTTTGGCCCCTGCAGGGCTAACATCTGTCATTTGGACGAGTCTCATTTTAACTGCTGGCCAATTTTAATGTTCTCCCAAATGCCAGGGCAAAGGACTGGACTGAAAGACCATGCAGCTGACTTTCAAAAACTGTAATTAACTGGTCTGATTTAAGCTTCCATCAATATTACAAAGCATAATCAACCTCCATGATATAGTTTACTCATTTCATTCAGTGCTGAAAGCTTTGACATTCTTGATATCTCTAGCATTCACATATAAGCCCTGTGGCTCTCTGTGGGAAGGGAAATTAATGTCTGGAGTCTGGACCAGGGCAGCAGTTCCAAACCACCTTACCTCATGACCTTGGGTTTCTGATTCCTGAAGTATTACAGGAAAATCACATCTGTGAAGCATCCACCACAATGAAGAATGCAGTCTAGGTACTCATTAAATACAAATTTGTATTTAATTTTTCTTTTTCATTTTACCTTCTTCAACTATCAGTTTTAAAACTCATATCTATGTAATATATATACACATATAATAAGTGTGTTAACTAATAACTCATATTTTTGGGAATCAGAAATATGGCATAGTTAGCATAATATGTTGGTGATTAATATCTATATTATGGTGAAGAATGATCACATGTCTATGTAGACAAACACACATACACATAAGTGTAAGACTTATATAGAATGAATATTCCTTAGTTTCAGTTATGAGCTCATAGATGGCAAAGTACAGCATAAATCACTTTCAATTTTATTTGTATTTGTTGAATTTTCTCTTGAACTGTTGAGAAATGAAAGTCATTATAGATTAACACCTAAACTTCCATTCTTCTTTAGTGCCCTCATGTAGTATAATTTGTAATCCCAAACTTTTATTTTTATGTATTTTTTGGATTTTATGCCTTAGCACACAGTTAAAACACTTAACTTGATGATTACAGATTCCCCTATTTTAGCAGTAACCCAGTTTCTATTTTGGCTGCAAATATACACCTTACTCATGACTCTACACTCTGTTAAAGAATACATCCAGGGAACAGCATGGTAGCACAACAAGTTAAGTGATTGCTTGCAATGCCCACATCCCTCATGAGCACTGGTTGAATGCCAACTGCTAGCTCCTTGCTAATGCAGAAGTCCCAAGTGCTTTTATCCTGGTCACTTCTGTAAAAGACCCAGAAGGAATTCCTGGTTTCTGGCTTTGGCCTGGCCCACCCCTGGCCATTGTGACTGTTTGGGGAGTGAACCAGACATGGAAGATTATATCTCTCTTCCTTTCTATCACCCACCCCCACTCCCACCTTTCAAATACATAAATAAAGTAAATCTTTTACAGAAGGACTACATTTGAAACTTTCTGTAATCTATGCTTCTGATTTTGCAGTTTCTCAGTATTTAATATTTTCCCTCACACTCTTCAACTTTCTAAACCTCTAATTCTGATAATAATTTCCCCCTGGACACCACAAATTCTGTCACTTATATGTCTACTGATTTTCTATTTATGATTATTTCATACTATGGTGATAACTATGAATTTCCTCCAAGAGAATGTGCTGTAGTTATAATACTGATATCACCTTCCTTATATGACTTTTTACACATAGTAGACACTTCATCAAAAATGTAGATTGATGTTTCTTTAATTGATAAAGGATAAATACCCCTTACAAAAGTGGGATACACAGCAGACTCATAGAACGGCAGATGCCCTAAACAGCACTCTGGCCTCAGAATCAGCCCTTAAGGCATTTGGATCTGGCTAAAAAGTCCATGAGAGTATTTCAGGCATGGAAAGCCAAGACACTGTGGCAAAAGATATGACCTAAATGAGAGATCTTTGTGAGTGAGATCCCAGTGGAAAGAATGGGCCATCAAAGAAGGAGGTACCTTTCTCTGAAGGGAGGAGAGAACTTCCACTTTGACTATGACCTTGTCTAAAATAAGGTCGGAGTTTGTGAACTCAAGAGGCTTCCATAGCCTTGGAAGCTCATGACAAGAGCCTCGGGTGATTACTGGTGTCATAAATAAGAGTGTCAATTGTTAAATCGACAACAGGAGTCACTGTGCACTTGCTCCCCATGTAGGACCTCTGTCTTTAATGTCTTTAACAGTTAAGACTAGTATTCAAACAGTACTTTATATGTTGTGTGTCTGTGTGGGTGCAGTCTGTTGAAATCTTTACTTAGTATATACTAAGTTGATCTTCTGTATATAAAGATAATTAAAAATGAATCTTAATGAAGAATGGGATGGGAGAGAGAGTAGGAGATGTTAAGGTTTGTGGGTAGGAGGGTGGTTATGGGGGGAAAAACTGCTATAATCCAAAAGTTGTATTTTTGAAATTTATATTTATTAAATAAAAGTTTTAAAAAGAGATAGGGAATCTTATTAAAAAAAATCCCTTACAAGTAATGGCTGATTTCAAGCAGTTTTTAAAATAGTGTTAAGTTAAAGAAAAAAGATTAATGTGAAAATATAATTAAGTACTAATTCTATGTGTAAATAAAACAAATTTGTTAAAGTAGAACTACTTAGTAATTAATATTCCACATTGCCAATATCTTTACTCAAAAATCCAAAAGCAGTTTAGAAGTTTCACAAATGACAGTGGCATTCAATTTTCCTATGTTGGGTAATACTAACTAAACAATCTACATAAACCATGCTCTGAAAACAAAAATTCTAAAAACAAAAAATTCATATGTTTTATTTTGGATACTGCTCTGAAGAGCCCTATAAAATCTCATGTTTTCCTACTCCATCCTGGCCTGGAGATGAATCATTCCTTTGTTCAGTGTATCTTGCTGTATACACTCCCCAGGTCTTAGTCAGTTTTGTTAGTCTGTTAGCTGTCTTACTTATTTAAATCTATTGCTGAAGTGCTTGTGTTCAATAACTCTTTTTACATTTAATAATGACCCAAAACACATGATTAGTGAAGCAGGCAATTCAGATATACCAAGGGTAAGCAAAGTGGTTCTTTCAGATGAAAAGGTGAAAGTTTTTGCCTTAATAGGAAAGAAAAAATCAAATGTTGATGTTGCCCAGATCTGTGGTAAGAGCAACACATAGTATACACAGTGTTTAGTACTATTAGTGTTTCCAAATATCCCCTGATGGTCTTGGTCCATGATTACTGAGAATTGGGAAGATCACTCTATTTTCATTGAAAGTCTTCCAATAAATTTTAACATAGTCTACTAAGAAAATAAGTCTCCTAGAATGGATATGTTGTTGCCTTTTTTTTGTAGCTCTTCTCCTTCCCTCCCTCTCCATTCTCTCCCTTTTTTGCTTTCAGATGTACTCATTGTTTATTAACCACATGCAAGGTCCTTAAAAAGAGGGTTAAATCTGATAGACAAGATGCATTCTTTCCTAAAACTTCCATTGCAGTCAGGATGACAGGAAGTCCAATACACAGGTAAACAAATGAAGATGAAAAATAATTTAGATTTTGATAATATCTATGAAGGAAACAGATTTGAGGAGGTGACAAGGGTGTACCCATGAGGGTACTTCAAAATGTTCCTGGAAAAACAGAACTAAAAAAAAATCATTTTAGTGAGAAAGAAATTTTGAAATCCACGCATAGTATGTATTTTCTGAATGTCTGGAATACTCTTAGCTGCCAATGAATTCTCAAGGGATTAAGTTACAGAGTGTGGAATAAAATCTGTACTAAAAAACTTGATGGCAACACAAATTGATTGTGACTATGCTTTGCCTGGCAGGCAGAAATAATTAAAATAATGAAACAAATGATTTTGGATGATGGTACTTTCTTATCTTTCAAGATATTTGATTTATGAAAAGGAAAGCTAAACTATTAAACAGATTACCATATTGATTACATAAAACAATTATTTTTACAAAAATTAAAAAATGGAAATGGATAATTGGTTTGAAGGCAGAATTACTCTGTTTGTGTCTGTATGTATTACTTTTTTTTTTCTTTTTTATACTCTTCTTGCTGCTTTCAGTGAACATTTATGATGCCAGGCACTAAGCCAGATTCTGAGGATAGAAAAAAATGAATAAGACAATGTTCCTACTTCATAGTCTAGAGAGTGCATAAGTTACTTCACATTCCTAATTTTAGCTCTCTTGAGAAAAATAGTGAACATGAAATTTCTTTGGGTGAAATTCATTTGATTCATGTATCTACACAATCAATTTCCTGGGTACTTCCTCCAGGAACCTGGATGAGTCTTTTCTGCTCCTTGCTTGAGTCTCTAAAGAATGGCTACCTTCTCAGTAATTTTTTTTATTTGACAAGGTAGAGTTATAGACAGTAAGAGAGAGAGAGATGGAGAGAAAGGTCTTCCTTCTGCTGGTTCACTTCCCTAATGGCTGCCAGGAGCTGGTGCTTCCTCCCAATCTCCCATGCGGGTGCAGGGACCCAAGCACTTGGGCCATCCTCGACTGCCCTCCTGGGCCACAGCAGAGAGCTGGACTGGAAGAGGAGCAACCTGGACTAGTACCTGGCACCCCAGTCGGGACTAGAACCTGGAGTGCTGGCGCCGCAGGCGGAGGATTAGCCAAGTGCACCACAGCGCTGGCCTACTTTCTCAGTAATTTTTCACCTTGTCAGAATTTTCCTTACCAAATGTCTTTCTCATTCTCCTCAGGATTTAGTCCCTGTGTTCCTCTTCTGTTTAATTTTTTTCCTTAGCACATATCACCAGTGATTCACTTATTGATCTTCAAAAAAATCTTTCTTCTCCAAAATATAAGATCATAACATTATAGACTTTTTAAAAAGATTTATTTATTTATTTAAATATTTGAGAGTCATATTGACAGGCAGAGTGTGACACACACACACACACACACACAGAGAGAGAGAGAGAGAAAGAGAGAGACAGAGAGAAAGAGAGAGACCCCAAATGCCTGCAACAGCCCGGGCTCAACCAGGCCAAATCCAGGAGCTAGGAGCTCCCTCTGGGTCATCAGTAGGAATATAGCCTTTCAATTTGTGTTTTGTTATATTTTCTTGAACCACTTCTTTGGGACATCAGGGATCGCTAGACCTCTGTAGCTTGTCTGCCAGATGAAACAGAACTGTCAATCTGCAGTGGAACCTTCTCAGTGCCAGGGTTCCCTTTTCTCTGCTTAAGCTTATACAAGGTTAAAGATTTCTGACAAAGATTTCTCTTGAGTAAGACAGTCATTCGTTAAATATTTCCATAGTAAGTCTACCCATATAAGGTTCTTCAAAGTATTCACCAAAATGTGTTTTAGAAAAATTGGATTCCAATTTTTTAGTACCAAAATAAACTTGTCTTTAATTTCATTATTTTACAAATTTTCTGAAGTGCCCCTATACATGCTATTTTCTTTAATTCACATAACACCTGAGGCTTGAGTGATTTAATTAGTCAAAAGTTCAAAAACATATTTAACAGGCAGAGACAAAGAGTGACAGAGTGGGAGAACAACAACAAAAGACACATATACTGAGAGAGCTCCCATACACTGGTTCACTCCTGGTGTACCTGAAATATCTGGTACTGGCTTGGGATTAAAGATGGGAAATGGGAATACAATCCAGGCCTCCCATGTGGGAGGCAGGAACCCAGCTGCTTGGGGCATCACCACTGCCTCCCAGAGACAGCAATGTCAGGAAGCTGGGATCAGGAACTAGAGCAGAGACTTAAAGCCAGGCAGTCTGATGTGGGACATGGGTGTCTTAACTGCAAGATTAAATGCTCACTTCTGATTTAATAAGTTTAAAATCCTGTATCTATAAAACCAGGAAAGATTATCATGGAGATTACAGATATTAGAATTTAAAATTTTAAAACTATAAAACAAACAAATATTAAACATTAATTATCTGAAATTCCAGGATCACTTATTTAAAAAAAAAATGGGAATATTTGTCTAAACCCTTGAAAAAACGACCAGTATAGAGGTAAGCCTCCAATAGGTTTTTGTGCTCTGTGGAAAGATTGAATGTTACTATAAAATTTTACTATACCAAAACATTTGTGTATAGGGAAGATAGATCTTCAGAAACACACACACACACACACACACACACACACCCCAAGTTGAGTTGTAACAACCTATAAACAAAGGCTCCCAGTGAATCTTCACTTGCAAACTTCTAGGATAAAAGTTTACAGATAAGCATGCAGATGAAATGAAAATAATGCATCCTCAGGTTAATAGTAAGAGGTTAAATGAAATATGGGTATCAGTGGAAACGTCAGGCCTATTCCAAGGCTGCTTTGCTTATCTTTTAGTACAGTCAGACCAGAAGTTCATGTACATTTTAGTCTTACTCCCACCTCATGGTTCTACCTCTTCCTATTACTTTCTTTGTTTCTTTCATTTGAAAAGTATATAGATAAGTGCAATGGGTAACAAAACAAGCATGTGCCTACCTTAGTGATTAGGTATTACTCATTTGCATGTTTATCTCACTTTCTACCTTGTACACTTCTCTGTCTCTGTGTGTTTTTTTCTGATTGTGTTAGTCATTTCCAGGTACAATAGCCTGGCACCAATGTGGGCAGACTACACATCATTGCTGTGATTGGACATGTTCATGGAAATAGACTTGCATTGGTTAAGTGACAGGCTTGTATTTTAATTCTGGGCATTTTCAGTCTTAATATGTGAGGTTCAACGTTTGATCTTTTCCTCACATAAGCAATATGAAGGAATTTTGAAAAGTTCATGGGAAAATGCAATTAAAAGAAGTTTATTTTGGTGCAAAAAGAATTTCCATATCCATCTATAAAAGGAGACTTCAAAAAGTTCATGAAAAATGCCTATTATGTGTTAATTACAGAGTTCAACCAATAGTACTAGAACAAAAAAAATACTAAAATGGATAAAGTATTACATTGTACATCAACAGTCAGGACAAGAACTGATCAGGTCACTGTTTCTCATAGTGTCCATTTCACTTCAACAAGTTTCCCCTTTGGTGCTCAGTTAGTTGTCGCTATTCAGGGAGGACATATGATATTTGTCCCTTTGGGACTGGCTTAATTCACTCAGCATAATGTTTTCCAAATTCCTCCATCTTGTTGCAAATGACTGGGTTTCATTGTTTTTCACTGCTGTATAGTATTCTATAGAGTACATGTCCCATAATTTCTTTATCCAGTCTACTGTTAATGGGCATTTGGGTTGGTTCCAGGTCTTAGCTATTGTGAATTGAGCTGCAATAAACATTAATGTGCAGACAGCTTTTTTGTTTGCCAATTTAAATTCCTTTGGGTAAATTCCAAGGAGTGGGATAGCTGGGTTGTATGGTAGGGTTATATTCAGGTTTCTGAGGAATCTCCAGACTGACTTCCATAGTGCCTTAACCAGTTTGCATTCCCACCAACAGTGGGTTAGTGTCCCTTTTCCCCCACAACCTCTCCAGCATCTATTGTTGAAAGATTTCTGTATGTGAGCCATTCTAACCCGGGTGAGGTGAAACCTCATTGTGGTTTTGATTTGCATTTCCCTGATTGCTAGTGATCTTGAACATTTTTTCATGTGCCTGTTGGCCCTTTGGATTTCCTCTTTTGCAAAATGTCTATTGAGGTCCTTGGCCCATCTCTTAAGTGGGTTGTTTGTTTTGATGTTGTGGAGTTTCTTGATTTCTTTGTAGATTCTGGTTATCAACCCTTTATCTGTTGCATAGTTTGCAAGTATTTTTTCCCATTCTGTCGGTTGCCTCTTCACTTTCCTGACTTTGTTTTGAAGTACAGAAACTTCTCAATTTGATGCAATCCCAAATGTTAATTTTGGTTTTGACTGCCTGTGCTTCTGGGGTATTTTCCAAGAAGTCTTTGCCCGTACCTATATCTTGCAGGGTTTTTCCATTGCTCTCTAGTAATTTGATGGTGTCGGGTCATAGATTTAGGTCTTTAATTCATGTTGAGTGAATTTTTGTGTAAGGTGAAAGGTAGGGGTCTTGCTTCATGCTTCTGCACATGGAAATCCAGTTTTCCCAGCACCATTTATTGAATAGACTGTCCTTGCTCCAGGGATTGGTTTTGTATCCTTGATCAAATATGAGTTGGCTGTAGATGTTTGGATTGATTGCTGGTGTTTCAATTCTGTTCCATTGGTCTATCCATCTGTTTCTGTACCAGTACCATGATGTTTTGATAACAACTGCCCTGTAGTATGTCCTGAAATCTGGTATTGTGATGCCTCCGGCTTTGTTTTTGTTGTACAAGATTGCTTTAGCTATTCGAGGTCTCCTGTGTCTCCATATGAATTTCAGCATCATTTTTTCCAGATCTGAGAAGAAGGTCTTCGGTATCTTGATTGGTTTCGCATTGAATCTGTAAATTGCTTTTGGGAGAATGGACATTTTGATGATATTGATTCTTCCAATCCATGAGCATGGAAAAGGCTTCCATAGCCTTGGCGACTCATGACAAGAGCCTAGGGTGATTACTGATGCCATAAACAAGAGTGTCAATTTGTTAAGTCAACAACAGGAGTCACTGTGCACTTACTCCTCATGTAGGATCTGTGTCCTTAGTGTGCTGTACATTGAGATTTAATGCTATAACTAGTACTCAAACAGTATTTTTCAGTTTGTGTTTCTATGTGGGTGCAAACTGTTGAAATCTTTAGTTAATGTATGCTAAACTGATCTTCTGTATATAAAGAGAATTGAAAATGAATCTTGATGTGAATGGAAGGAGGGAGGGAGAGGGAAAGGGGAGGGTTGCGGGTGGGAGGGAAGTTATGGAGGGGGGAAGCCATTGTAATCCATAAGCTGTACTTTGGAAAATTATATTCATTAAATAAAAGTTAAAAAAAAGAAAAATGCCTATTATGAAAAAAGTTTGATTTCATTTTTTGACATCAAAATAAATGTCTTTTTTTTTTCAAAAAAAGATTTATTATTTATTTATTTAGAAAGAGTTACTGAGAGAGAGACACACACATACAAAGACCTTCCATCCATTGGTTCACTCTCCAGGTGTAAACACACCATTCCATGCAAGCTTCTTCAGCAGTAATTGAGCTACACAGAAGGGGTGAGACAAGTACTGATCTTAAAATTGATTCTAAATGGAGCTCCTTTGGGGGCTAGATGAAGCCTTCAATTTTTTGTCCAAATAATAAAATTTAATGGTGACTCCGAGAGAGAGAGAGAGAGAGAGAGAATGGAGATAATAAAAAAGAAAGGAGAGGGAAAGAAAAGATAAAAAATAAAACTTTCCCGAATTCCCTCAAGAGTCCAGGTCTAAAGTGGACAAAATTTTACTCTCTAACATCCAAATATATAACAGTTTCAGAAGATACAAGACACAGCTTATTAAGAAATTAAGTCTATGCAAGAACAGATCCTTTTTCAATTGGATTATATCCTAAAAAGTTCACAACATATTGAAACACTGAGTAAAATATGCTATAATGCCACAAATTTTCTCACCATTGCCCAGAATTTAGAGGACACCAACATTAACTTCTAAAAGACCAAGTGTGAATATTGCTATCTAACAAATATTTATATGCAAAGTACCAGTAATAATTTAAAAATAAAACAATACACATACAGAGTAATGATAGTGAATAATAATTTGGGTTTATTATTTTTATATGCTCTGTAACAGTTACTTTTTATTCTATATTTTAGACTTTCAAATATACAATTTTTTCTTTTTTCTTTTTTTTTTTTTACAGGCAGAGTGGAGAGTGAGAGAGAGAGACAGAGAGAAAGGTCTTCTTTTGCCGGTGGTTCACCCTCCAATGGCCACCGCGGCTGGCGCGCTGCGACCGGCGCACCGCGCTGATCCGATGGCAGGAGGCAGGAGCTTCTCCTGGTCTCCCATGGGGTGCAGGGCCCAAGTACTTGGGCCATCCTCCACTGCACTCCCTGGCCACAGCAGAGAGCTGGCCTGGAAGAGGGGCAACCGGGACAGGACCCGGTGTGCCGGCGCCGCAAGGCGGAGGATTAGCCTAGTGAGTCGCGGCGCTGGCCTCAAATATACAATTTTAAAAATCATTAGCTGACATTGTTTATCTTTAGACACAGGTAGTAACTCTAGGAAACTTTGAATGCTATCTTCAAAAAGAGTAAATATGATTTAGGTGTGCCAAAACTGGAGTTTATACCAGGCCCAAGTTTGTATCTGCAGAAGAAATAACATTCTTCAATTTTAAAAGCAAAGTTAGATAAAGTGAAGTTTAAAGTAGATGAACTAGTGACAGGTGTGGTAATGCTGCTGTGTAGGATGCCTGAATCCCATATTAGGATGCCAGGTCTGAGTCCCACCTCTATTTTCAATGTAGCTTCCTGCTATTGTGCATCCTGAGAGTCAGTGGATGATAGCTCAAGTACATGGGTCTCTGCCAGCCATGAGGGAGACCCAGATGGATTGCCTAGCTCTTGACTTGGGCCAGGCCCAACCATGGTGGTTGCAGGCCTTTGGGGAGTCTATCAGCAGATGGAAGATCTCTCTCTTTCTCTCATTCTTTCACATAATCCAACTTAAAAATATATATGTACTAATAGTACATATTTATTTTCATTTTATTGGAATGAATTGTTGTGCTTCACATATTTATATGTTCAGATACATATGCATACAAATAATATTTTATAAATCTGAAGGTCTTTCACATTGGATAAAAATTGATCTGTGTGTATGAACCACTCTTTCAGGTGCTAATGATATAAAAATTCTCTGACCTAAATGTACTGGGAGATACTACCTACACACAAACAGTTATTATTTGATTGGTAAATAGTGAAATCGGGGTGCACAAGGGCTTAGAAGAACTCATGTAGGTACTAGAGTTACTGATCTTAGAGCTGAAAGTTGACACAGAGCTGAGCAGAAATGGCTGCGCAAATATGTTAATATTTATATAAACTGGAGAAAGCTTTCAGGCAAGAAGAACATCAAGTGCAGTTCATGTATTCCATGAAGCCCTTTGTGACTTCTATCTAACTATTCTGCTCCATGAATGAAGATTCCTTTCTTCATGTCTCTTCTCTATATTTGTTTTTCTTGAACACATGCTTTATTTCAGTATCTTTAATGCCTGAGACAAGGCTTGCATTTAATAAATAAGTAACCTAGTGTAATGGAGAAAACATTGGATTTCATAATGCAACACTGACCAGTATGACACTGGAGAGTTATATGACCTTTCGAGATTTATTTGCCTTATCTGAAACATTGGCAGATAGTATCTATCTTTGAAGGCTGTTACAGGGAGAAGTGAGATAGAAGAGGTGAAATATGCACTACCGTAACAAGTGTATTCCAAGTACTCAGCATGTGGTAGCTGTAGAAAATATTTCTAGCTATCAGTACTCATATGCATGGACTTCAAAATTTTTTTGTATCCAGATGATCTTATCTCTTCCACTTTCTACGAACTTCTTGAACCCCCATTGTGTATGTCCTTTTCTTCTATTACAGTAAAAGAACCTACAATTTCCAGTAGAGTACATAATCTTGTGAAATTATAATCACACTTCCCAGTCTACCTTGGGTTCAGAAGTGGTAATAAGAGTAAGTTCAGGAGCTTGGTGCCGTGGTGTAGTGGGTAAAGCCACTGCCTGCAATGCCAGCATCCCATTTGGGTGCTGGATCGAGTCCTGGCTGCTCCACTTCTGATCCAGCGCTCTGTTATGGCCTGGGAAGGCAGTAGAAGATGGCTCAAGTCCTCAGGTCCCTGTACCCATGTAGGAGACCTGGAAGAAGCTCCTGGCTCCTGTCTTCAGATGGGCCCAGCTCCAGCCATTGCAGGCATTTAGGGAGTGAACCAACAGATGGAAGACTCTCTCTCATTCTTTCTCTCTGCCTCTACCTCTCTGTAACTCTGCCTTTCAAATAAATAAATAAATCTTTTTAAAAACCACAGTTACCTAATTATGTTATGGTTTAAAAACTAAATAAAAGAATACGTTCTGGCTAGTGGAAAATTATGTTTCTTTCTACTCACTGGAATATGGACATGACAGCTAGAGAGTAAGGAGCAATTTTATACCACAAGATAGATGGCAGAACATTTGAAAAATTTATTTATTTGACATATAGAGAGATAGAGAAAGAAAGATTCACACACACACAAACCCCCTCTCACTTCCTACCACACACACACACACACACACACACACACACTGTGGGGGTGAGAGACAGAGAGAGAAACAGAGCTCCTACACACTCTCACAAATGCCTGTAATACTCAGGGCTGGGCCAGGCCGAAGCTGGGGGTTGAGAACTCAATCTAGGTCTCCACTTGGATGACAGGATTCCAACTACTTGTGATAGCAGAGCTTTAATAAAAATGGAGTATGGATCCTTTTATCCATAGTTCATCCTAGGAACACTGAAGTGCTGAATCTTCTCTATGGAAAAATAAGTCATGTTAATCTGGCTTTTCTGACACTGATGTGTACAGTGGAAACAACAGAAATGTCAACACCAAAAGTAATAGCAGTAATAGTTACTACTGGTAATGGGAGAGTAGTAGTGATAGTAACCAAAACTTCAAATTCATAAGGTTCTGAGAGGGCATTGTTTGCAAAGGCTACAGCCAGGTAGGATGGACTAGGAGAGCCAGGTGAAGTCTGGTAGTCCATGTAAATTTTAATTATAATTTTATTTTAACCAAGAATGGGAAATTATCAGATTTAATTTTAGATAGCTCACTCCACCCAGAAATGAATAGGATTAATAAGGATCATGGGAAAGAGAGGCAGGGTACCAGGAGTCTAGTTAGAAGATTCACTCAGGCATTCAAAAGAGAGATGCTGATGGCCATACAGAGGCAATGATTGTAGGTATGTACATGGGTGGCTATGTGACTAGTGACTTCTTGGATGTCAAGGAACATTTAAGCAGAAAACACAAGAATGATTACAAGTCTCTTTTTTTTTTTTTTTTTTTTTTTTTTGACAGGTAGAGTGGATAGTGAGAGAGAGAGACCGAGAGAAAGGTCTTCCTTTGCCGTTGGTTCACCCTCCAATGGCCGCCACGGCTGGCGCGCTGCGGCCAGTGCACCGTGCTGATCCAATGCCAGGAGCCAGGTACTTATCCTGGTCTCCCATGGGGTGCAGGGCCCAAGCACTTGGGCCATCCTCCACTGCACTCCCTGGCCACAGCAGAGAGCTGGCCTGGAAGAGGGGCAACTGGGACAGAATCCGGCGCCCTGACCGGGACTAGAACCCGGTGTGCCGGTGCCGCAAGGCAGAGGATTAGCCTAGTGAGCTGCGGCGCCGGCTGCAAGTCTCTTGATTTTTGAATTATTGACAGAATGCATGTTTGGGTGGTAAGATTTCTGCTTTGCAAATTCCACACAGAGTGTATAACAGACACTCATCTTGAGATGTCTAACAGGGATTTAGGCCTTCTACGTCACTGGTATGTACTACCATCAACCACAACCAACATCACCATCATTGTTGTCATCAGTATACTCATTGTCCTCCAAACCAAATTATTTTGGTAATTTTGAGAAAATCCCTCCCAGAGATATAATGAATACAAACATCTTCTTGAAATGTATGATGATTATTGTTTTCCTAAAACTACTTAGAATATGCTTGGTAGGTTTTGGGAAGATGACATATTATAGTGACAGAGGGTAGATTCTATAGTCAATATGCCTCTCGTTAACTTATTTACAATGCGTTCTAGTGTGTTTGGAAAATAATTTCCATTTTTCTACATATTACCAGCCATTTAATGTCAAGAAAAATTATATTTCTTTATCTATAAAGTGGGCATGGTGATGCCTAGCCTAAAGGATACTAGTAAAATTTGTTGAATTGCTGCACTAAGTGTAGAACACTGATGTACCTTTGTATATAATCTGTGTCATGCCATTTTAATATATTCATAATATTTTAAAACCTCCATCTGTTACATGTTAAGATTATACAATATGACACCCATAGTTCAGAGGTTCCATGGCTTTCCAATTTATCATTTTAAGAGAGTCATTCATTGATTGTCCACAGTCACTTTATTTATTAAAGATAAAATGATTTTCTTATTGCAGGGGGAAATGACTCAAATTACTTTAGTAGAAATGAGTTAATAAAAGGATGTACGTATTCAAATCTGAAAAAAGGAAGCAACTACTAGTTCTGTACTTTTTTCACAGGGTCTACAAAACCATCATCAGTCTTTGTCTCTTTGTCTACATATGGCTGTCTTTCTCTTTTAGTAATTCCACATTTCAGTTTAAATATCCACTGAAGACTAGCTTCTGTATTTAATCATTACTTTTATTTCTTCATAATTTAGATTTCCAAGAGTCGTGTCTCCTGTGGTTTCAGCTCAACATTTGGTTACCCTTATTGCATGATTGTGATCAAACATAATAGAAAAGGTGGCATCTTCCTTCAACAGAGCCTTAACTGCCATTTCTCCTTCCTAGGTGGTGTGGGAAGGAATGATCATCTCTGTTAAGTATTGTTGAGGTCATCGCAATCATTTCAGGTGTTGAAAAAAACCTAAAGAAGTTGGCAAAATGGGTATGACCATCCTCTACCTGTTTTGTGCACTGAATACAGATCCATACTTTATTATTAAAAAGGCTGGAATTATGTAAGGCAGGGAACAAAACCACTTCAAAATATGGGGCAATAAAAACTGGAAATAGAGTTGTATAAGGGTTGGACATAAAGTAGTTCTAAAAAGAATAGTATAAGGGCCGGCGCCGCGGCTCACTAGGCTAATCCTCCGCCTAGCAGCGCCGGCACACCGGGTTCTAGTCCCGGTCGGGGCGCCGGATTCTGTCCCGGTTGCCCCTCTTCCAGGCCAGCTCTCTGCTGTGGCCAGGGAGTGCAGTGGAGGATGGCCCAGGTGCTTGGGCCCTGCACCCTCAGGGGAGACCAGGAAAAACACCTGGCTCCTGGCTCCTGCCATCGGATCGGCGTGGTGCGCCGGCCGCAGCACGCCGGCCACGGCAGCCATTGGAGGGTGAACCAACGGCAAAGGAAGACCTTTCTCTCTGTCTCTCTCTCTCACTGTCCACTCTGCCTGTCAAAAAAAAAAAAAAATAGTATAAAATGATATACCTTTAAAATTTTTCTAACCACTTGAGGAGGTTAAAATAAAAACTTTTGTGTCTATAAATGATACAAAATAAAGCAAAATTCAATAATATGATGACCAATATCATGCTGATAAAGAATATTTTTTTGCCATCTGTGTCATTTAGACCATATCTTTCTCCCAACTCCCCTCCCCACAACTAGTAGCTTATACTTTGGTATTGTCATGTTTAAGACATGACAGTGTTTCTTGATGGATAAAAATTAAGTCTCTGATGTCTCCAGTTCATTTAGTCTTCTCCATTTCATTCCTCTAAAATATTCCTAGTAAATCACTAAGCAATATAATTTATCTTTAGTATTTCAACAAAAGATTTACACATTTCTCTGACATTGGTGGTTGCTTTCTGAGTTCATAAGAAAGAAGCCACAGCAAAACTAGGCTGTAATTTTATTTTGCATTAGTTGTCTAAAGTAATATCAATGGTTTGTTATCCATTAAAAATCAGAATTCATCTCTTTTTTAGAAATACCATTGTCACTCTTGGAATCATCCTTCACCTAATGCAGACTTCTCAAAAATCTAGTATAATTCAATGTGAAGGGTAAAGGAAATTTGATCCAATGTACAACTAATAAATACATGGTTCTTGCCATGTTAATAAAATGCAAAATAAGAAAAAACATCAAGAAAACAAATTATTGGTTTTGTATTTATGAAACTAAAGCTTCCAGAGGACAAGAATGTTGTCTAATGTATATAAAACCTTGTGTACTGTTGGCACTTGGATATTAAAATTCAATATTTACAAGTGGAACATAATTTACTGAGCCATTCCAATGCACAAGCAAATGGGATGTATTGAATATCTTGGGATTACTGAAATGCACTTTGATTTTATGCAACATCTTGTTAACTTTATCTGTTTTTCATAGCTCCTTTCCATTAGAGGAAGGGTGAGGGGAAAATTGGATCAAGGTCTTGGTTTTTAATACTAGGCATCAACACTATGAAAAAAAATCAAAGACACATTAATAAACTAAATATTACCTCCCACTGCTCTCTGGCTACCAGACACACAGTGTTTTTTCCATTGGACTCCTAAGAGGGCCTTCAATAAAGTAAAACTGTGAGTTTGACATTTCTCTTGCTTGCTGCCAGGAAATTCTAAATTGAGTCCCAGTTGTTTTTCAGATTAATCCATTGGAGAGAACAGAATCTGAACACAGTATTTTATAACTTTTTGAAAATTCATTTAGGCTAAATTTAGGTTTGGGTATATGTATATATCCCTAATTATAAAATACTCCTGTCATAGCAAGTACACACTGGTAACATGGCTGTTAAAAAAGATGAGGTAAGGCATTTCTCACATGTAAGAGCAAATTTTCTCTGAATAATAAGAACCAAATGTTTATTAAAATATATCTAAAATGTGCTATATTTAAAAAACTGGTCTGCTTTCAAGAACTGACCTATTTCCACTCCTGAAATCATAAGAGAGAGCAAAACATCTAGTAATAGCTTAGCTATTTGTGTTACAGCTGGGGAAATAAATAGAACTTTTTAAGAAATCTTACTCAATGAGACTTGATGCTTTGTTTGAGTTCTTCAGTCACATGTCAACCAGGAAAATGCACAATAAGGTGCATTTCAAAATCAAAAGATGCTAGTGATTTCCATATTTGCTCTCTGATCTGTGCCAGCACACTCCGGGAAAGGCTCCCCAGGAAGGGCATCTTGAAGCCTCCAATGGGGAAGAATGCAGTGGTTCACTTCTTGGATATTCACTGCATGAAGCACATTATACCTGGGCAATTCCTATTGATAGAAATTGAATGGAATTGCACTTCCAGGCTTTTTAAGAGCTTATTTGGTGCTTTATATGAGACTTTATTAAACATAGCACAGCTTTCAAAACCCTTTTAAGGTACTGGATGCTTTTGTAAATCTAATAAATATGGATGGCTGATTAAGGAATGTATTTTATATACTGTATATTAATGCTGTTTTTTCTCTATTTTCTACGTTTCCTTTCCCTTGTCTTTTCTGGAAGTTTCAAGTAAAAACTGAGGATCTACCATCATCTATACCACAGATTCCTTCACATCAGTGGGACCTTTAGCCTAGCTGTTGCCCCACTCCAACTGTAACTAGTTTCAATTTACTGAGCACTTAACCACAACAAAATCAAATTCATTTTTCAATACCCTTTCCCCAGTTTACAGAGTAGAAAGTGACCCAAGAAAAGATTAGCAATTGGCTCATTGTCAAAAGCCAAGTAGGTGGCATGGCTAACATTTGAAAGTAATCTTTTTGGTGGTGATGGTTATTATTATGGTGCTAATAGGGATGTTAGGTACTGTGCAATGTAGTTTTCATGTCTTGTCTCCTTTATCCAGACTTGATGGTCTCAGTGTTATCTTTTGATGGCTATGTTGGTGATTTCCCACCTACATGCAGGCTAAGTTGACCAATTAAGGGTTTTATTGGGCAACATCTATAGTATCAACAATGGAAGTAACTGGTGGTAATTCTTAGTATGAAATTAGTGCTTAGTCCAGGACTCTGAGAATAGAGAAAACTTCCCTCTTGGCATCCTAATTTCCAAAGATTCTAAATCCTTATCTCCTCCCCTGTCATTTCTGAGTGTAAATAATAATAAATAATAATAATATCTGCAATAATAATAAAAAGAAGCTTGGAAGATTATCATGTTCAGAAAAGTGTTTTTATGTTTTTAACTCAGGAAAATGGGGCAGCAAATAGAGAAATCAGTAATAGTACTAGTGGAATAATGTGGACAGAGTGGCCCCAGGGCTCTTGGAAACCCTATGGAAGCCTAAGGAGGGAGCTCCTCCACCCTTCTCAGGTTTTCCAGAAGTGTTATTTGTGTGGTGCCATAGTCAGAACAAAGAATAATGTATTTCTCAATTTCACTTTCTATTAAAAGGCAGCAGGGGGTGTTTCATCAATGTTTTCACAAATCTGACAGATGACAAACACATTTTAGAAGGCTATGAACACATGTAACTTTGGTGAAATTTGTGGAAGAGGTGAAATAACTTTCATTTCTTTTTTAAGATTTATTTTCTTATTTGAAAGAGAGAGAGAGAGAGAGAGAGAGAGAGAGAGAGAGAGAGAGAGGTCTTCTGTCCTCAGGTTCACTCCCCAGATGGCTGGGCTGATCTGAAGCCAGGAGCCAGGAGCTTCTTCCAGGTCTCCTACTTGGGTGCAGAGGCCTAAGCACTTGGGCCATATTCTACTGCTTTCCCAGGCCATCAGCAGGGAGCTGGATCAGAAATGGTACAGTTGGGACTTGGACTGGTATCCATATGGGATGCCACCACTGCAGGTATTGGCTTAACCTGCTACACCACAGCGCCAGTACTGACTGTTTCATCCTTAACTGAATGATTCCCAACCTCCCTCCTGACATGGTTCTTGTCTTGAATCCAAGTCTCTTCTATTGTTACACCTGTGTTCTATGCAGAGCAAATTATGCTCCAGCTCTCAATCATCTGTTCAGACTTTTGAGGAAGATACAATCTCCTCACCATGTATTTTATTTTAATTTAATTTAATTCTGCTAAATAGTCTCTAATTTTAATGTTCTTATAAATGTAAATTCCCAAATCAAAATGGTTTCTACAGAAAGGTGATTATCTTCTAAGAAACATATTCCATATTCTTATAGTTTGCTATTTTACAATCTGCTGATGTAACTAAGCCTAAACTATCATTTTATTCATCATAAAAAAAAAAATGGCTGGCGCTGTGGCTCACTAGGCTAATCCTCTGCCTGCGGCACTGGCACACCAGGTTCTAATCCCTGTCGAGGCGCCGGATTCTGTCCCGGTTGCCCCTCTTCCAGGCCAGCTCTCTGCTGTGGCCCGGGGAGGCAGTGGAGGATGGCCCAAGTGCTTGGGCCCTGCACCCCCAGGGGAGACCAGAAGAAGCACCTGGCTCCTGGCTTCAGATCAGCGTGGTGCACCGGCCGCAGCACGCTGGCCGCAGCGGTCATTGGAGGACGAACCAACGGTAAAAGGAAGACTTCTCTCTCTCTCTCTCTCTCTCTCTCTCACTGTCCACTCTGCCTGTCAAAAAATAAGAAGTAAATAAATAAATAAAAAATAAAAAAAAAGAAAGAAAATGCAGTTGTAAATGGAATTTTCTTATATGGAATGTTCCAATAATTTTAGAGGTGCTATAAATAAAATAATTTATACAGAAAATGTCAAATTGCATTATAAATCAGAACATACTCAATGAAATGTTTTCATAAAGAAAACATTTATTTATACATGGAAAACAATTACTTTATTTTAAATAAATAGAAATTAGCCATGACTCTGTATATATAAGTGATCAAGTGATTCTTATAGGTCACCAAAATGCAGTTTAAAATACCTCTAAAGATTTTTTTAAGAGAGAATTTCTCATTCTGGAGTCTCATGCAGAATTCAAAGTCCTTCTGTCTGGCTATAGCCATGGGATAAAAGGATGAATTCTGCATCTTACAATTGACACTCCATTAAATGCTCATTGCCTCACTCAGACCAATTGCTTAAGGCAGGGTGGCAATGTAATCTTTGGGAGATTGTGTTTATTTCCTATTTTAGAAAGGTCTTTTGAAAATTATATTGGTCAATTCTTTGTCCTTGTTAGGTCACTGGCTAAATGGATAAGGTCTTCCTGCCCTGTAGGTTAATATATATGATTAATTATTTTATTGTAAGGATATAATACAATGTGTTCTAGAATTGATTGATAAATTACTTTGTACTTGGTAAAATTTAATTGCATTAATTGTTTTTTTTTTTTAACTTTTTGTTTTCATTTCTGGAAAGAGAAACCAGTAAAATAATAAAATGGAGTCAGACAAATTTCTTGTGTTAGAATTTTTTTCTGAAAAAAAAATGTCTGGTAACATGAGAAAGAATTTTGAATCTGTGAAAAATGTGAATCATGGATTTTTTTCAAATATAAGCAAAGGATCAACAATCCATGATGTTCACTAGAGAGCACAATGAATATTCATGTAATTTTATCAAGTACACAAATAAAAATGTTACTAGCAGAAAATATTACATTTACTCAAATTTCTGTAATGAGAAACTAAAAAAAGCCAATTTTTAAAATATGAGATTTTTCATTTTTTTCTATTTCCATTAATTCTCTAATTATCTCTTCATTACATCATGTTTATGCTATTGGTAAACACTACCAGCAAAAAATTGATAAGGTAAAACATCATTAGAGAAAAATATAAAATTTAAGAAAGTAGTTTACTTTTTCCTAGAATTAGGAGAAATAAGAAGGGAAAGATTTCAATTTTAGACTACCCTTATAGTGTTAGCATATTTCCAGTCCTTAGAGAATTAGTATACATTCTCAGTATGCATTTAAAACAATGAGCCCAAAGTCAAGTATATATAAGTTGCTAAGTAGAAACTCCTATGGGAATGAGATCTAATGTACAGATAAAGAGAACTGAGAAATGTCTTAACAGCCAGTACTTTTCTCAAGTGTCCCTGTTTACTTATATTATTTCTCTAAATCCTTTCATTATCCAGTGAGATGGGCATTTTCATTCTCATTGTACATTTAGGCAAATTGAAGATCAGGTAATTAAGCATGTTTATAAAAGCCATTCAAACAATAAATAGAATAAGAACAGATTTCAGGCAGGAAAAATGTGAGTTTGGAATATATCTTAAAGGATAAAAGAATTGATCATGTTCCAAACAGATAAAATTCTTTGTGGTTTAAAAATATTTTATTTATAACTTTAAGAGATAAAAAATTATACATATAATGGGATATTATGTGATGTTTCATTATATGTACACATTGTGTACTATCCAATCAGGATAGTTTTGTCTGATTTTAGTATCAAGTTAATTCTGGCCTCATGGAATGAATTTGGAAGAATTCTCTCCTCTTATATCTTTTGAAATAATTTAGGAAGGATTGGTATTAATTTTTTTTAAAAAAATTTGGCAGAATTCAGCAGTAAAGCCATCTGGCCCTGGGCTTTTCTTTGATGAGAGTTTTTTTTTATTATTATTATTCAATCTCATTGCTCATTATTAGTCTGCTTAGGTAGTTTATCACCTCATGGTTCATTCTGGGTAAGGGATAAGTGTCCTAAAAGTTGTCTGTTACTTCCAAGTCATCAATTTTTTGTCACATATTCATTCATAAGGATCCTTTGTTTTTCTGTGGCATCAGGGGTGATATCTCCATTTTCATCTCAAATTCAATGTATTTGAAATGTCTCTTTTACTTGGTTGGTACAATGTTTTATTAATTTTGCTTATCATTTTAAAGTACCAGCTCTTTGCTTCATTGAGTTTTTGTATTTTTTTGTCTCCACGTCATTATGGACTACGTATATGAGAATTCCTATGAATCTCAAAAGTGTCCATTTAAAAGCTTCCAACTAAAAACCTTTCACTACAATGGACAAAAGGTTCCCAAGAGACCTGATGACACTATTAATGAAATGTTAACTGCTAGTTCTACAGTTCTAGCAAGTCAATTATTTTCCCATTGGTAAATGTACACTTCACCATTAAATCTGAGATCAGAATTTTAGATTCCACTTCTTTTCTTAATGGAGTGTGATGGTAATAGCAATATTATAGACTGTAGCTACCACCTTCGTTTGTATATCCTTATTATAAATAAAAATTTAAAAAACAATCAAAAAGAGAAACATTAAATTTTGAAACAAGAGTTTGGATCTTACAAACTTGGAATTCATTTGCTTGGTCAAGGAATTAAAGACTTTCTTGATACTCTTTTAACCCTTGTACTCATTAACAGCCTACATTCTGACGAAGATCCAAGTTTACAGTTATGGTTGGATGAAGTTAAAATGTTCTGTGTTTATATTAAATTCTTTGAACTGATGAAATAAGTCATTGGTGAAGTCATACAATATTTTGATGAGTAGTTATATTTCATACCCATTACATTTTTTTAAATAAAACTTGCTTTGTTTCTTGGTATGTGAAATTACACATACAAATAAGAAATGAAAGTATCAGAATAAAGTTATAATATTTGCTTTCTTACAAGTATGCAAAATGAAAAGCAATTGAATTTTCAGAGTGATCAACAGGAAGTGATCTTCCTGTTCTCACAATGGTTTAGTTCCACGGCACTAGAAATTAGTAATAAAAATCTACTCTCAGTGTTATACATTCATATCTCAACAAAACTAGTAAACACAGTTACAAGATCAGATATTCTATACAATTGATAATTATTTCCTTTCATACACGTCTTCATGTCTCTCCATTTCAACTCTGCTTCTTGTTTTCATTGACCCTGTTGCCCCAACAGTGGCACATGAGTGTCGTCTGCTTCTCCTCTGCTCAACTCCTAGAGAGAGTCTCTGGGAAGTCAGGAACTAACTGGCACATAACTTCAATGGCTTTCTAAAAACTACAGGAAAAATAATCATACCTCCTAAGCATGACATTCATGGCTGCCTATGGTCTGACCTCAGGTCTACATTTCCCTCCACAGGCCTATAAGACATTGTATTTTCCCCAAACTGCTCTTTACTTTCCTTATTTAAAAAAGTTTTTTTTTCATTTTTAAATATTTATTTACCATATTTGAGAAACAGATACACACACGAGTGGGTGCACACACAGAGACAGGGTAGGAGAGTGCATGGAGACAGAGACAAAGGAAGAGAGGGAGCTCTCATCTGTTGGTTCCCTCCCTAAGCCAGGCCACGTCAAAGCTAGGAGCTGAAAACTCAACTTGGGTCTCCCACATGGGTAGTAAGAATCCCACTACTTGTGCTATCACCACTGCCTCCCAGGATGTGTTAGCAATAATGTAGAATTAAGAGGGGAACTGGGACTTGAACCAGCTGCAATGCAGTTGTTTTAAGCAACGTCTAACAGTTAGGTCAAATCTTTCTCCTGTTTATTGTCCTATCTCAGGATGTTATTACACTTTTTCCTCTCCTAGAATGACACTTCATTTCTACCACATTCGTCTATGAAAATCTTACTTATCCTTAAAATCTAATTTACCTTTTATTTAAAGATTTATTTATTTATTTGAAAGTCAGAGTTACACAGAGAGAGAAAGAGAGGCAGAGAGAGAGAGAGAGAGAGAGAGAGAGGTCTTCCATCTGCTGGTTCACTCCCCAACTGGCCACAATGGCCGGAGCTGAGTGGATCCGAAGGCAGGAGCCAGGAGCTTCTTCTGCGTCTCCCGCGTGGGTGCAGGGGCCCAAGGAGTTGAGCCATCTTCTACCACTTTCCCAGGCCACAGCACAGAGCTGGATCAGAAGTGGTGCAGCCAGGGCTCGAACTGGCGGCCATACTGGATTCTGGCACTGCAGGCGCGGCTTTACCTGCTACGCCACAGCAATGGGCCCCTAATTTACCTTTAAAATCTAGTTCAGCAGCTGGTGTTGTAGCACAGTGGTTAAGTTGCCTCCTACAATACCAGCACACCACGTGAGAGCTGCTTTGTTCCATTTCCTATCCAACTTTCTGCTAATTACCTTGGAAAGCAGCTGAAAGATGGCCCAAGTGCATGGGCCCCTGCCACCCAGGTGGGAGATCTAAATGGTCTGGTCCAGTCTCAGACATTGTGGCCATTTGGGGAGTGAATCAGCAGATGGAAGACCACTTTCTCTGTGTCTCTTCCTCTCTCTCTGTAATTCTGCCTTTCAAATAAATAAAATTCTAAATAAAATTTACCATGAGTGAAGCCTCTTTCCAACCTCCCTATCCCTCCCTCTTGGAGTATATCTTACTGCTCCTGTGTTTCCCAAGATATTACATATTTTCAATCTAATTATTTCACTTTTTCTTGATTATAGTTGCTCATGTACCTTCTGTCATCCACTAGAGTTTAAATTTCCTGCTAAGAACTATGTCCTAGTAACCTTTTTATCCTCTGGAATATCTAGCAAATAAAATAAATGCATTATATTTTGGAGAATTATTTAGCATTATTCAAATTAATAAAATTGAAGTAGTTGATTTAATTGATATTCACTGAACTGATAAGTTTTTGATAGCTTCTTATGATATTATATTCAAGTAAAATAAAATAAATAAACATGTAAAAATATAAAATATTTGTAACACACTTTGGGAAAATGCCAAGCTATGTTTTTAATATTTTTCCTAAATATTGAGTTTTTCCCAACTCAAATGGATGTCTAGCTCCTGTGGTCATAAGGGAAGGTTTTAATAAAGAAAGCAAACTAAAGTTGACTGAATAAATTCCAGGTCTATAGACAGGGTCATTAAAAATAATCAAATGAATTTTGTTTTTAAAGAATGTGTATTTAAGAAAGTTTATACCAATGAACTTGACATTGATTTTTCAATAAAACTTTAGAATTAAAAAAATATTGACAGAAAATTAGAACTAGAAGTGGGAATTTCAAGGAAATATAAAATGTTAGATAAAAACAAATCATATTATTATATCCATTTTGTGCTGGTAATAGTAGATTGAGAGGCATACACAAGTTTCAAACACAGAGTTGTACCTTTCCTTTAAAGATACCTTTAATATCCAAGGCTTCCTTGAACCTTCTCTTCTGCCATTTTATGGCCTTTGTCCTTGGTCTTTTCCCTCGTGAGCTAAAGGGTGACTGTTACAGCAACACGTGACTCAACGTGAAAAATCATGGGACTTCTTTTGAGTGTGTCCTATTATCAAGAAAATTATTTTCCAGGGGCTAAAATCAAACTCTGCTTTTGGTCCTGTTGTCTAGAAGTGGGTCATGTGCCTACACTCTAGCTCCAAAGCAGTATTGGGAATGTGAAGGTCTGGAATTTTAGCCTCTATTGACTTTGGTGTGCTCTGTTAACCATGAAGAAGTGTAAGGGAAGGCAAGCTCATGGGCACTTTAGCAGAAGACTGCTAGCCACTGAGACAAGCAAATGACAATGAAGTGCAGTCATTCAGACATGCTAGAAGCTCAGTGCTTGCTTGTGGAGAATTCAGCAGAACTACACTTTATGTGTGCTCAATTTCTGAAGGAATAGTTCAGACAACCAGGCTCTTTCCAACTAGTGACTCATCCAGCTTCAACAAAAGACTATGTATATATGACTTGTATCAAGCCAGCTGAGAAGAAAAATGTGCAGGAAGAACCCTTGATGTTTAAGCTTTGTAGCTTTGAAGTCACAAGCAGTACGCACAAACTCATTCCATAGTGAAGACCTAATCAATTGCACTTTCTGGTCCCCACCCAGATGGCAAAGGGTTAGGAAGGATAATCCCTAACTAAGCTGAATTTTACAAAAGCAACCAAATTGTGAACAAGAAATGTATGAATAGGATAATGAAGCAGTTTTGAGGATGGGATGATTGCATTTCAACAGTTCTGATTATGAATACACTATCACACAAGAGGGATATCTCTAACAGGATACTGTAAGTGGTACAGCATTTTGGTTAATGTCTTATTGAAGGATATATGATAGTAGGCTTATCAACCTTAAAGTTGGGAGGAAGGATTACATGTCAATTGAAAGTTCCAGGATCACCCCAGATATCTTAACAGATAGGAATAAGGGCTAAAATTGGGATAACATTGCTGGAAATAATACCTACTCCCTCATTGAGGTCAATATATTCTGCAACAAAATTTAATTTGCAAATATGTGTTTAGTTCCTATCATACTCCAGAAAGTACAGAATATTGAAAATAAGGGTTAACAACAGAACATATGAAAAAAAAGCAGCTTTAGTTGATTGAAAAACCAATATGAATTATTAGTGTAGGGTCCTTCTATCTCTCTGTGTGTTTGTGTGTACATATCTGAGAGTGTATAAATGTGTGTATGCAAATACATGTATGTATGTTTATATACACATCTCAGAGTCAATTAGAAGATACATAATATATAGAGTATTTTAGTCATATTTTTGAGTTCTGGTACAACAATTTAAAGATGAAAATTGACTAATTTGATTATTTTGAGAGTAAGTGACGAGGAGGATAAGTAAATTTAAAACAAATCACTTGTATTCATTCATTATTCATTTATTTGTGGCCAACTTTTCATTTATTTCTTTTCAAGGAAGTAGGGTATGTGTAAAAAATAGCAACAGCAAAAGGTAAAACATGAAAATTTTTTTAAAAAAATTAACAGAATAGGAAATTTCTTTCAGCAAAAGAGATAAGGAAAAGATTTGTAGGATGGGAGTATTTTGAGTTGTTCTTTAAAGATCAATGGACAATGAAACATTTAAGAGTGTTGTATACCAAGCAGGAGGACAAAAACTTTCAACAGAGATCTAAAGACAATGCCAAATTTTTCTGAGGGGCAGCTTGCAGGAAATAACTGGTAAAAAGGCCATTGAGGAATCTTTATATAAAATTGAAAATCACTGATCCTGGGTAAAAGTTCTGAATTTTGTTCAGGAGATAAGTAATCAGCACATATTTATTAAGTTCCTATTATGTATGAAATAGAAACTATGGATTACACAGGGTTTACATGTGCTCACATGAGAATGGTAAAACTACAAAAGCAAAACAAAGCAAAATCTGGAGGTGTTTAACTTATGGAATAAAGAATTTATTACTATACTGAAGGGGAATTAACATTAAACTTACTTTGTCTTCACCATTTTTTTCTATAGCACCTAAACAATCCCCTACTCTACAGTAAGACTAGAAGTTAGAAATTGCAAGAAGACCGTAGGGTATGGAAAAGGTGGGGTCTCACACTATCAGGAAACAGCTTAAACCTTCAATAATTCCAACCTGAAAGGATTTAAACCGAAGTTGATGACCACTGGTCAAGGCAATATAGGGGCTCTAAAAATGTGGAAAGTGAGAGTGGGGATTTTTCTGTTCCAACATAGAAGTGCTATGATTTCAGAAGATGTTGGACTTTTTTTTTTTCCTCCTTCTTATAAAAAGGCATGTCATCTTCAGGGAAATTTAATTCACTTCAAATTCAGGATTTATGATGGACTTAATATTAGCTATTAACTAAATTTGTAAAGGATTAACAAAAATATGAAAGGAAAACTTTTTGGAGTGTTCCTTGTGTTCCTTTTTCATTGTCAGTTGAGAAATATCAAAAGTTACAAAACAAATTAGAAATGTAATATTCATATCTAAGCTCTCTAGGACTTGTATAAAATGGAAAACTGGCAAATAATCAGCTTTTTTTTACAAAGCTCCTCAAGCATCAAACGTTGGTAGTTACTTCATTGCATCATTATTGTTTTCATCCTAGTTGATGAAAAGATATCATTTATTGTTTTCCAAGTCAACATATTCTTCAAACACTCCCAAAATCATTGTTTTATAACAAGCCCCTGATTATCCTGTCAACTCTGAAGTAATTGTGTGTTATTAGGGATGACCACCACCAGCTAGCATGTGTCTTGACTATGAAGTATTATTCCTCCAATCTGCCCAGCAAACACTCTCCATTCACATCATGGCTGCCTACCACTCCCACCTGTTCCATTGTTGCTTCACATTTTCTAGGAATGTTCTTTCTCCTATTTCCTTACTGTGAAAACCCACTCAATAAGTGTTCTTGAAGTCTTCCAACTCATCCAGCCTATGTCTGCTTCATCTTTCATTAATCTTGACATAGTAATTATTGCCTGTACTTTATAACTTGACACTTAATCATATCTAAACTTATGCTACTCTGTATTTGTTCCATAGTGATTTCATTATTCTTCCCAATGTGAAAATATGCATTACAAGGGCAGATGACAAATCATACAATAATTTTTCATTCCCTGGAATATGTAGATTGGTACAAGGAGTTATGTCCTAGCAATACTCACGAAGTGGAGTGTGTAGAACTGCATTCAGTAAGTTCTCTAATATTTTTTTTATTTCGAAAATAAAGATTGGGGTGGACATTTGGCCTGGTGGTTAAGATGCCAGTTGGATGCCTTTGTTCCACATCGCAGTACCTGGGTTGAATACTTGACTCTGGTTCCTGATTCCAGTTTCCTGCTAATGTGGAAAATCTAGGAGGCAGGGGTAATGGCTGAAGCAGCTGAATGTCTGCCACCTATGGGGGAGACTTGGAGATTGAATTCCCAGCTCCCAGCTTCCTCTGCCACGGCAGCTGTGCAGACATTTAGAGTGAGTAAGCATTCAGAAGCTCTCTTTCTCTCTGTCTCTTTGCTACACAATAATTATTTTTAAAAAAGAGAAAATAAAGATTTGTATCACCAAATAGTAGTTTTATTTTATATATTCTTATCACATTATTAAAACTAAATAATGCAACTTAAAGATGCAACTTTTTATAACTTGCTTCTCCTTCATCTTTTTTGCCTTTAAAGGGTATTACTGTGTGCTCTCTGTCTACATTCTTGCTGTTGTGTTGGATTATCTTATACACATAAAGAGGAAAGAAGAGGGGTAACGTTGAATTCCATGAAGAGTGTGAGATATCATAGCACAATCTGCAAACAATGCCCTATCTTTAAATATTAAATATGTTAGTTATATGCTCACTTATTTTTTATACAACTATGAATCTATCAAGGGAATATGTCTGAAAACTGGAATACTACTTTTTGATCGAGGTATATCAGATAAAATTTACAAAATATGTGAAACAAATCAGTAATTTGGCTCTGATTTTTGAATGCCATGAATTTGAACTTGTTGCCATTGCATGACTGTAATTTCAAACTCAGTAGCAGACTATGAGCTCAGGGAGTCTAGGACAGACCTTATTAACCTTGTTTCCAGAGAATAACAAGATACCTAATGCATAATAGATCCTCAAAAGATATATTTGTTGAGTGAGTAGAACTTATTACTGCCACCATTGCTCCACTTATTGATTTTCTAGGCCACATTCTCTCTTTTTTCTATCAGTTATTTGTCTTTCTATTATTGGTTTTCTATTTGCTTTCCTATCAGGAGAAACAAAACTGCCTTGTAGAAAAGTACTGTGATTACTTTAAAAACTAGATTCTTAAGTGCTTCTTTGTAACTTTCTTTTTTCAAATATCTAACTGTATTGAAATCCCTTGAGCATAAAAATATATGTCTCATTTTGTTGTTTGATTTCAGTTCCTAATTCAGAATTAGGCATATATCAGGAGTTACACAACAGTATAAAATAAATATTAAACAAATAATTCTATATCCAGCATCATTGTTGAGAAATGATTATTTATAGAGCAACTATTTTATAAACAGTGTGATATAGCTGAAGGTAACCCAAAATATTACAATGCATATGGGAAGAACTTTGTCCTCATTATTGATTTTGGATTAACATTTTTGTTCACATGCTACAAACTATGAGGTATTAGGCAAATTATTTAAACTGTTTATATTTTAGTTTCTTCAGTCATTAAACAAGAATAATAAGAACACTAACTTCATAAGGGAGTTACAAACATTAAATAAGGTGATAAAAATATTAATACTAATGGCTCAGTAAATATTAGCTATTATTATTACTGTTTGCTTTGTGTAAAGCAGAAGCGTTGCTTAGAAAGGATACCCATATAAATTCATTTATGTTCCAGGCACCTATAATCTTTGCACTTTAACTTGAGATACAATTTCAGCAATGATAAATAGTAACATAATAAATAACTTCATCTATCTCAACTTCCTTAGATTTTGCAATATTAACCTCTGTCTGGAAAAATGCTAACAATATTATTACAGGGAAACTAATACAAGTGAAACAATTGAATCATAACAACATCTGATGAGATAGGCCATGTCATTATGCCAATGTTCCAGGTGATGATGTTCATGATTTCTCATCTTTTAATTTTTCCTCTTAGCTTCTATTACCTGTAAGAGGAGTCCTTCGAAAGTTTATGGAAAATGCATTTATGAGGAAACCATGCATGGACTTCAGAAATTTTGTGCACCAAAATAAATTCATCTATTATTTTCCTCAGACTTACTGTGGTACTCTCATATACACACAAGGGAATGCTATACAGTTATAAAAAGGAAAGAAATTCTGTCATTTGCAACAACATGGATGAACTGGAGGACATTTGTTATGTGACATAATCCAGGGATAGAAAGACAAATACTGTAGGGAAGAGTATTGTGGAACAGTTAGATAAGCACCACTTGGGATACCTGCATCCAATATTGAACTGCCTGAGTTTGAGTCTCAAAGCTTCCACTTGCAATCTAGCTTCCTGTTAATGAACTTGGGAGGTAGCAACTGATGACTCAAGTTCTTGGGTCCATGCCACTCAGGTGGCAGAGCCTGATGGGAGTTCCTGGGTCCTGATTTTGTCTTAGCCCAGATTCAATCATTGCAGCACTTGGGGAGTGAACCAGTAAATGGAAAATCTTTTTTTCTCATTCTTTCTCTCTCTATCACTCTGCCTTTCTAGCATATCAAAATAAACATTTTTCAAAAGGGAACAATATATTTATTTGTAGAGCTTTTATGATTGATTAACTTTGTCTCACTATGAACTTGTATATTCTAAAAGGAAACAGAGAACACTTACTTTTCAAAATAAATTACACTATCCCTAAAGCCTTGCACAGTTTGCAGCACTTAGTAAGTAATAAGCGTAAGTAGAATGTGTCTAAGATGATGTAGTACTAAGGGGATCATAAGGGTTCAAACCCAGTGCAGTCTGACTCTAGAGCCTAGACTCATTGCCATCACGTGGATTCCACAGCTTCTCCCAGTGGCTTCAAGTGAACTGGGGCATTACCTGCCTCTCTGGCAGAGGCACTTTCCATGGTAGATGTATCTACTTCTCAATACCCTATGTTGGCTCTTCTTGAACCTTCTGTGACCCTTCTGTTTTTGGTGTTTCCTCAGGGTCTGCTCTTTTCACTCATGAAGTAACCTCATCAAGATCCCTGGCCTCAGTTACTGCTCACATTCTGATGAGTCTCATCTGGATCTACAGCACTGGTTTCTTTATGGGGGCCCAGATCTATATATCTAAAATGTCTGACATATTTATTTGTTACTTCTCTTTGTACTGGCCTATGCACTATTGCGTTCTCTTCCCTTGTAAATTAGGCTCTATTCTTGCTCTCTACCTTGGTGAATGATCCTATACAATCCAGAAACCTCTCCCCTTTCTTCTTCCTAAGACTCTTTTTCTCCATTCTCAGTGCCACTACATTAGATCAGCCACTTATTATTTCTTTCACAGTCAGTACATTACCTTGCTTACCTAAATTTTCTCATAGTTTTTATTTTTCCCTTATGATTTCACAGCTAATCAATCAGTGACACTATTTCCTAAACTCTTGCAAGGTGTGGCCGGTCAGGAGCCCAAGTTGAATCCAATAGTCTATAAAAGGAAATGATGTGCATAGACTCTGGGTCACGTATTAAGAGAGAAATCTACTTCTACATCTTTCCTTTATTACCCCTCCTGCTGAAAAAGAGTAAAATCTTCATTAGTAGCCTCTTGGATTTTTAGTTGACTTTGTGGATCATAATCATCTCCCAAGATAACCAACTCACTTTTACACCATTAGTAAAAGGGAAGCACACTTCTATCTTGTTTAGAATGCTGTATTTTAGGATCTTCTTTTCAGCAGCTTAAAATGTACCCTAAAAAATCACAGAATTAGTTTCTGTAATCCTAGGTTTACTCCAGTCCACCCCCCATGCTTTTAAATGTGTTCTTTTCCTAAAATACCAATATGGTGGTGCTAATATCTTGTTTAAAATTTAGAGGTGGTGTTTGCTTTACTTTATTTCCAAATTTTCAAAAATAAGCATATATTGATTTTATAATCAGGAGAAAATAAATAAATCTATTACCTCTTCCCTCAAGACTTCAAAATAAATTTCAAGTTGAATAACAGGGTACAAAACATGCCTCATATTCTGCCTTCTGTCTCTGTATTCATTTAGAACTCTTGCCACCAGGCACATGAGTTTTTAGTCCCTGGATGGCGACAGGCCCTTGTTCACATCTATGTCCTTATACCTTCTACAGTATTTCTGGAGAAATTTCTTCTGATTCCTGCATGAGTAATTGCTATTCATCATTCAAGATGTAAGTCTAGACTCAAGTCTTTGCCACTGACTCAGCATCAATTAATTGCCCTTCATCTGGTTTGCTACAGAATCTGCATGTATGCCCTGGGTCTGGTTAGCACATAAAGAAGAGTTTAATAAGATGGAACTATTTTTATGTGTTTTACAAATTTATTTGTTAAACTACTAATGCAACCACAATGATGCATTTTCTGCTGCAAATACATTAAATGTACATTGGCTCAAGAACAATTGAATTGCCGGTGCCGGCACACCGGGTTCTAGTCCCGGTCAGGGCGCCAGATTCTGTCCCAGTTGCCCCTCTTCCAGGCCAGCTCTCTGCTGTGGCCAGGGAGTGCAGTGGAGGATGGCCCAAGTCCTTGGGCCTGCACCCCATGGGAGACCAGGATAAGTACCTGGCTCCTGCCATCGGATCAGCATGGTGTGCCGGCTGCAGCGCGCCGGCCGCGGCAGCCATTGGAGGGTGAACCAATGGCAAAAGGAAGACCTTTCTCTCTGTCTCTCTCTCTCACTGTCCACTCTGCCTGTCAAAAAAAAAAAAAAAAAAAAAAAAAAAGAGAGAGAGAGAGAGAGAGAACAATTGAATTGCAAAACCAGAGCAGGTTCATGGGTATACATTGTTCAGTTGACAGCTGGCTGCCTGGAAGACCCTTCAGTTGGTTTATGCTCTGTGACTGCCATCTTGAAATTTGGAATTTGGACAGTTGGGGCCCCAGATTTTCATTTTGCACTGACCTCTGCAAATTATGTAGCCAGTCAGAAGTAAATTTTAAATCTTTCTCCGATTTTGAACAAATGCTGAGGAAGCTCAAGACTAAAAACACCACTTTCTAAACAGCTACCCATGAACAGCAAACCTAGGGTCCTTGCTGTCTGCCAGGCTCTCCTTGGCCAGCTTAGCTGTCAGGAGCAGCCAGGGGTTAAAAGAGAAAGATTCTCCGAAGTGTCAATCCCTCCTGCTGGCTCCAGAGAACAAAGCTGGCAGGCAAAGTGAATCAGATAGCGTCCTGTGCACGCCCAAGCTTCAGAATAAAGCCGGTAGGTCTAATTTCAGCTTTACCAGCCTTGGTCGTGTCCCTTTAAGTTTACTAAGTCGGATATACCTGTAAGCAAGCAGTCTAATGTTTTTGTGATCTTGCTGCTGTGAAAGTATTTAATAATAAGCCTCAGAAGTTGGGAGGTAAGAAGGAAATCTATGATGTCTAATGCCAAGGTGGTGTTCAATGTGTTGAAAGTTGATTAAATTTCCTTTTAACACCCCTTGAAACTGACATTTTGCTACCGTTTAAATTTTTTTCCCTCCAAACTGTTTTTTATACCCATGATTTAGAGTGATATACAGTAAAGCAGTGGCTATGAATTGGCTCAAAATGATTCTAGAGGTAATGAGTAGGGATTGAAAAAAACTCTGCTTCTGTTCATTTAAGGAAAGGAAAGCTAACTTTATCCTACAACTGCATGCCAAGGCAGGGTCAAAGATTTGAGACTGCTCAAATAGTGCCATCCAAATTTTATCGGTTTGAAGTGATAACCAGGTTCCAGAATCCCACAGATTGATAAAAGGAAAATATATTTAAATAGATTAGTGCATTCTCAGCTATCAGTTGCAAAATTGCTTGCTATATTCACATGCTTCCATTTTTAAAGTTACATCTGTTTTAATAGAGCAAGTCTAAAATACGAAAATTAAGAAAGATAGAATGCTTCTATATTTAATATCTCAAGTATCTGATTTTTAAAAGAAGGTTATTATATCCACGTGTGTATCTATCTTAGGAGAATGTGGAAGCCAGGCAGAAACCCCAGAAGCACCAGTGATGGCATATTTCTTGAACATGTAATGTTGAGCCTTGCAATTATTATAATTTTTAAATTTTTAAGTTTTTTCATTTATATAAAGAACAAATTTCATGTATACAATTTTCAGCACATAATGATACTACCCACCCTTGAGTGCTCAAATAATTAAAAGAAAATACTTTGTAAGTTGGGTGAGATAGTATCTTCTGTCTAATTAACCATCATATGTGGCCACTTCTACAAAGGCATTTATTTACTTCCAGTTGCACACATTTTTCTATATTGTTCAATTTTTCTCCACATCAGTGGTTAAAAAGCAGAAATTCAGTAGGACTTTCTTATAATAAGGGTCTAAAATATTAATTACCTATTTTCTTTTTGCTTTTGTGTACACCCCAATGGCTTAACCTTATTGAAACCAGTATTTTATTTTTTAAAATAGATATGTTAAAATGATGCTCCGTACAGGAATTATAGGAAAATAAAAGAGCAAATATCATGAGGACATTAGAATTTTAAAAATAGGATAAGTACTCATAAGAAAAATTAATTTATATGTGATAAAGAAACAAGCAATTATCTGATTTATTCAATGATAACATCCCTTCAAAATATACAAGTGTGGTATTTTTGTAAAATGATTGCCTTTATTAAAAACAGGATAGAATCATACTAAAAATCATACAATATAGGGTGGGCATTTAACTTAACTGTAATGATACATATGTTCCACACAAGAGTACTTAAGTTCAATGTCCAGCTCTGGCTTCTTATTTGAGCTTCCTGCTTATGTGAACTCTGGAAGGCAGTTATGATGTGCAAGTAATTGGGTTCCATCCACTCACATATAAGACATGGACTGAGTTCCCAACTGCTGGCTTTGGCCTAACCCAGCGTCAGCTACTGCAGGCAATTTGCAAGTGAACCAGGGGATGGGAGCGTTATCACTCTCTCTCTCTCTCTCTCTCTCTCTCAAATACATGATTTTTTAAATTTTTATTATTTATTTGAAAGGCAGAGCTACAGAGAGAGGAGAGACAGAGAGAGAAGTATTCTCTCCTCTGGTTTATCCCCCAAAATGGCCCCAACGGCCAGGGTTGTGCCATGTGGAAACCAGGAGACAAATTTCTTCCAAGTCTCCCACATGGGTGCAGAGGTCTAAGCACTTGGGCCATCATTTACTGCTTTCCCAGGCATATTAGCAGGGAGCTGGATCAGAAGAGGAGCAGCCAGATCTCAGAGTGGTACCCATATGGGATGCTGATGTCGCACTAAGCAACATAACACACTACACCACAATGCTGGCCCCAATCAATTTTTATAAATCACATAAAATGTTTCATCTACTTTGAATTCTCATTGCATGCTAACATTAATATAATAATAACATATAATTACATTATACTACTTGAACAGACTTTGAGAACCCTAGACTTTGGTAGGAAATAGAGATAGGGGATGGATTGGAATAAGAAGCAGTAATAGAAGATGTAGTTGCCTAGTAGACCTCTATGGGTGAAATAAAAAATAAGACTGGAAAACCTTTGGTGACACAAGAATAAGTAAGCAATTTCAATACACAATCTTTAGAAAGTTTCATAATATACAATAATGAATTTTAATATGAACATGAACTATAACATGCTTATAGCCTTTATTAATGCCAAACCTGCACTTCATGTATCTCTGTTTTTTAATGATGTTTTCTTGTAATATAATTTATTATTTTTTTTTAAAGTATACAGGATGTAAACACTAAGCCACTTTTTTATTTTATTTATTTGAAAATCAGAGTTACACAGAGAGAAGCAGAGGCAGAGAGAGAGAGAGAGGGAGAGAGAGAGGTCTTCCATTCACTGGTTCACTAACCAATTGCCCGCAACAGCCAAAGCTGTGCTGATCCGAAGCCAGGAGCCAGGAGTTTCCTTCAAGTCTCCCACATAAGTGCAGGGACCCAAACACTTGGCCATCATCTACTGCTTTCCCAGGCCATAGCAGAGAGCTGAATTGGAAGTGGAGCTGCCGGGACTAGAACTGGCGTCCATATGGGATGCCGGCTCTGCAGGGGGCAGATTTACCCGCTACACCACAGTGCCGGTCCCCTCTTGTAATATAATTTAAATGAGCCTCAAAGATTATTTATTTTATGTTTCTGTGTGATACCTACAAGGAAAGGATAAGAATGAAGAGTGCTGACTCAAACAACTTGAGTGTCATTGCCATAGATGATAAGATTTCCAAACACTGTGAACAATGCTTGACAAAATCCCAAAACAAACAGCAAAATCTTTCAAAGATTCTCTTGGTAATACATTTCATAAAAGTGTTTATATATAATATTTCAGCATAGGTCAAATGATGACAAGTTCTAGGTACAGTGTTATGCATAATCTATCTTCCCTATATGGATTTTTAATGGTATATTCAAAACCTCTGAGAAATGCAAGACAATACATTTCATTGGGTGGAACTAAAGTACTCATAAAGGCAGGTAGCATCCTTGTCCCCACTATTTAAATGCTAATACTACCCTATATTCCAATCACTGGAAAAACCACTCCTATAAAATATAAAAAAAAAAAAAAAACAATCACACTGCTACCATCAAAACCCCATCTTTTCTCAGTAGTTCTATGATAAATAATGTAGGTATGCTTTTTAGTTGAGATATTTATATTTAGACTAAAATATACTACCGTGTTGTACTATGAGAATTAATGGTAAAACCACTACTCTACTCAAACAGTACTCTATACTTTGTGTGTCTTTGTGGGTGCAGTATGTTGAAATATTTACTTAGTTTATCTTCTGTATATAAAGATAATTGAAAATGAATCATGATGAAGAATGGGATGGGAAAGGGAGTGGAAGATGGGATGGTTGCAGGTGGGAGAAAGGTTATGGGGGGAAAAGCTGCTATAATTCCAAAGTTGTACTTTGGAAATTTATATTTATTAAATAAAAGTTGAAAAGAAAAAGAATACATTACCATTTTTATGTAGGTTTGTGGCGTACTTGTTAGCTTTGTAAATCCAACTGTACTATTAATGACTATAAGGAATTTTAAGTTGGAAATGTTAATGCTAACATTCTAATTTATATGATCCAAGGTAGCACTCTAATTGCTTAATTATTTCTAGTATAGAGACTTTGTTCCCATACCACTGGTGCTGTAACTAGTTGTGTAATCTAGTGAACAATACTTAAATTTCTGATCTTTCATCACTTCATCTAGTAACTGGAATAACAGTGACATCTTATAACTCTTATGTTTTATAAAGGCCTTGCAGATTTAAAAAAAAAAAGTACCTAAGAATTAATCAATGTATGTTAGCTATCATTACTATTGCCCTTATAAAAATTTTTTGATTTGGACTCTATGTTTCTTGGTTTTTGGTCTGTTTATGAGAAAGCAAATGTCAGTGTATATTAAATTGCATAACAACCTACAGGTTGTATTAAAGAAGGTAATTCAAAAACACAGGTAAAATTTCCTTCATGTTAAATGTGATAAGGAAATGTGAGATATATATATATATATATATATATATATATATATGGTACTTTTCTATTACAGAATTATTTTTCATTAGAAATTTCACAAAATCTTTTTTTTCCTTCTAATGTTACAAAAAATTTGGGTTTTTGCAGTTCCCGGTGTAAGCTAAGAGGTACCATAGCTAAACTCCTTTTGCCTCAATATCAAGCAGTGACACACCCAGGCACTGGTCACATGCATTTCAAGGTTGAGATTGTAGTCTTAGCTTCCCACAGCCAGCCAACTGATTCTTGACAAAGTTGCCAAAAACAGACACTGGAATCTTAACAGTCTCTGCAATAAGTGGTGTTGGGAAATTGGATATCTGTATGCATAGATGGGAATAAGACCTACCCATCACCTCTCATCTGTACAAAAATCTAAACATAAGGCTTGATACAGTGAAATGGCTGGAAGAATATGTAGGGGAAACCCTTCCACATACCTGTATAGGCAATGATTTTTGGATAAAACCACAAAAGCATAGGCAATGAAAACAAAAATAGACAAATGACAGTATATCAAACTAAGAAGCTCTGCAGAGCAAAGCAAACCATCATGAGTGAAGAGACAACCAACAGAATGGGAAAAATATTTGCAAATTATGCAACCAGTAAAGGATTAATAACCAGAATCTACAAAGAGATCAAATGACTTAAGAAAAAAAATATTCGACATCATTAGCAATCATGAAGTGCAAATCAAAACTAGCTAGTATTTAAAAACTTTTTTTAGCTACAATGAACATTTTTTTCTCTATTTAAACATCTGATGCTCTAAATCAAACTTAACCCAAATTATAAATGTTCCTAGAGTACAGATGTGGACATGTATAGAGTGTGAATCTGTGCTTGTTTTCTTTTTATTCCATGTATTGAAGGATTTTTACCACGTAGTCATTTCAAGGGTGGGAATAAGGCAACTACATACATTTCCCTACTCAGAGCTTCAACTTAGGTATTTTTTTTCCCCCGGTTCCCTCATCTGTCCCTAATTCACTGCAAAACAGTTGGACTTCAGATTATTGGATATTTAAATCTTATGGATTGGTAATATGGTTAGCAATGTATTCTTTTTAACAAAATCTTTTGAGTACCTTACCAGGGCCTTTTGTCTGTGATCTCTAAGGCTGGAATATGTATTTTGAAAAACCTCATTCTTTTGATGTGCTAATACACTTTCTGAACCTCAGCACTTTATGTAGTAATTAGATTGGGAACAATGTAACCCAAATCAACTGGTTTGGCCTGAACATTAGTTTAAATAAAGCTGTTTTTAACAAGGCATCTTTTGATAGGTTTGAGATTCTACTATTAATGGTATTTTGGAAAGGATCCTGCAGATGGATTTATTAGTCCCTTGTTTTGACCAAGTGAAGTATCTGTTGGGTCGGATGATAGCCCCAAAGACCCTAAATTTCTCTGCTGTCTTCTCAACCTTTGTTCTCTACTCCTGCCCTTCTAGACCCTAATCTCTTTATCCTGCTTTTTTCATTTTTTCAGATTTATTTATTTATTTGTTTATTTGAAAGGCAGAGTTATGGGTGCAGGAGGGAGGTGCAGAGAATCTTCCATCTGTTGTTCACTCCCCAAAGGGTCATTTCAGGCAGAGTTGGGGTGGTCCAAAGCCAAGAGCCATGAACTTGAATCCGGGTCTCCCACGTGGGAGCAGGGCCCATCCTCCACTGCTTTCCCAGAGCCATTAGCAGGCAGTTGGATTGGAAGTGGAGCACCTGGTTCTCAAACAGGCGCCCATATGGAATGGCTGATGTCTCAGGCGGCGGCTTTACTTGCTGTGCCACAACACCGGCCCCAATCCTGCTTCATTTATTTATTACTTTTATAGGTCATTTCACTACCTGGCAATATATATTATTGTCTTTCTTCCGTAGAAAATAAACTTTTTAAAGTGAAGGCTTTGTTTTGGTCACTGATCTAGCTTGTGCCTGGGAAATAAAGCATAATAAATATTTTTGAAGGAATAAACAAAGTAAAAGTTTTTACTGGTCTTTATTAATATAATCAATTTATAAGGCACTTCTGTTGCTGCCTAACATGGATCAACCTAAAATTATACATACAGGTAAGGACCACATGAAATAGAAGATTATCTGGGAACAGAATCCTTATGATGTTTACGCCTATGTGAAAACCCGGGAACTAAAGAATTTAGAAGGCTAAATGAGGACAATGCTCAGAAACAATTATTACACTCTTTTTGCATCCAACAAAACAAGGAACATATTCAAGTTTGTATTTGCATGAAATAACTTTCTTAAATATCAATGTCAATCTTATTTTTGATAAAAAGTGTCTGCCTTATATGCTATCTACATTTTTTCTGGATGAATTACCATAATTAATAAGTCTAAGGGCAGGAATTGTGGTGCAGTGGGTTAAGTCACCACTTGGGACACCTGCATCTCATGTTGGAGTTGTTAGTTCAAGTCTCAGCTCCTCTGTTCTGATCCAGTTTCTTGCTAATGAATCTAAGAAGACAGTGGATGATGACCCAAGTATTTATGTTCCTGCCACCCACATGGTATACTTAGATGGGGTTCCTGGCTCTTGGCCTTTGCCTGGCTCAGCCTTGGCTGTTGAGGAGTGAACTAGAGGATAGAGATATTGGTCTATCTCTTTCTCCATATGTCTCTGTCTCTGTCTCTCTCCCTCTATCTTTCCTTCTCTCTCTGTTACTCACTCTTTCAAATAAATAAATAAAAAATGTCTTAAAAATCATAATAGAACAAGGGGCTGGTGCCATGGCACAGTAGGCTAAGTTGCTGCCTGTGATGCCAACATCCCACATGAACACAGGTTCAAGTCCAGGCTGCCACTCTATTTCCGAACCAGCTCCCTGCTAATGTGCCTGGGAAAGCAGCAGAAGATGGTCCATGTGCTTGGGCCCCTGTCACTGATGTGGGAGACCCAGATGGAGTTCCAGGTTCCTGGCTTTGGCCAGGTTGTAGCCATTTGGGGAATGAACCAGTAGGTGGAAGATGTCTCTCTCTGTTTCTCTTTGTCTCTCTATCTCGCTTTTCTCTCCCTCTCTCTATGTTACTCTAACTTTCAAAAAAATAAAATAAATCTTAAAAAGTATAAAATGAACCAGTCTATCCACTATGTGCCAAATTAACTGAGGCATAGAAAGCTGTTTTCTAGGTTGGCTGTCAACTACATTCCAATTCACTAAAACTACCAGAGAAAAAGTGAGTCATGAATACTAATTTCTATGTGGCGTAAGTGGGAAGTTAATAAGTGAGTAGAAAACAGAAGTCATGTACCTCAGGACATGCTAGCTTACAAACTGCAACATATCTTGTCAAAATCAAATGATTTTTTTGATAAGGTAACTATATTTCTTTTAGTATCTATACATACATTTGAATGACTTGCTCAAAAATCCTCTGACATTCGCATATGTAGGATAAAATAGTTAATGAACTTTCATAGTAGTTGAAGTCAGGCCACAATTTCAGAAATTTTAGAAGACACTAAGGTTGGAAAGGTTCATAGAATAATGGTCAACTTTTCTGATTTTTGTTTCTTACATTGGGGACAGTTCCCGAGTGGGCCAGAGAGCACAACTAGAAAGAAAGAGGATCAAAATGAAATCTGTTCTGGAAAACAATATGGCTGCTAATACTAGAACATCAAACATTTAATAAGCTATTAAATATTTAATAAACACCATGCTAGCTCCTGTAGGGACTGTGTTTGAGACCCCAAATGGTATTGAAGTGCAGCTCTGTCTCCACATGCCATGTTGGTGCCAGAATTTTTACACAAATCCAAGGCTTTCTATTTTTAAGATTGCCTTCTCTGTCTTCAAATCATGTCAACATATAGACTTAATTCAGAAAAGTAGGCTTCACCTTAAAGTTTGTACTTTATTAAAGCTTAGAAAAATTTAGTAATATATGATTCTGAGGTTCATAATTTCCCTTTAAATAAGCTATAGGCTAATGTGCAAAAACTCCTGTGGATTTTTCCCTTTGTTTAAATAATATCCTATAATTCATGCCAATATACTTTATAATAGCATGTTAAAAGCAAATTGAAAAGCAGTTTAGCTGTAAATTAAGGTTCCTCTATCAGTATTTCCACTCACTCTGGAAATTATCTGATACAAAGCTTTGGTCTCTCCTTTCATGATGTTATTCTGCAGTAGTAAAGCAAGCAACCACAGCTTCATAATGCTAAGCACTCCAGTGGGAAACACAAACAGAGTGCATAAACCAAAGTATTCATTTCATGAGGTTTTATTAAAAGGTTTCACCTCTAAATTGAGCTGTCATACACTGTTGGGAAACTTTTTACCACAGTTTATTTTAACTATGTAAAACATTAAAGGAATGGAATTTCTTCAGCTTTTCATATAATGGCATGACCTCTCTTACACACCACAAGCAATCCATACTGCATTTAATCAAATTGGCTGGAGAGTAAAATCAGGCCATATGTTTTCCTACTTTCCCCAATTTCCAGAAATGACCCTAACCTCGTTAACATGCTGTAGATTTTTATGTATATCCAGCAAGCTCTTTGGCGTTCTTACTGAGAAGTTATGCTGCATGATTCAGAGATAGCCTTCAGATGAGAAGGACATTGGGTAATTTATAAATCATTGGTGACACAGCTTTATACAGTATTTCAAGGAATTGCATTTAACTGCTTCTGCGGTTTCCTCTAATGTTGCTTTCAGTCGACAGTGTCATAGGTCATTACTGATTTTTTTCCTTATGTAAGCAATACCAACTTTCTATTAAAAATACTAATTTCCATCCTACTACAGTGTCTCTTGAAGTAGCAGATATATATATATAAAATCAAGTTGCTTTGAAATATTAAAGGAATACATTTAACTGAAGGGTTTTCAGACAGGTTGTTTTTCTGTATTCCTGATGACAGAAAGATTTTAGCCTACAAAGTCAATAGTAAATTTTATTAAAGTCATTATTTTCCTGTTACAGGCCTTGTGCTTTAAATAAGCTACAGCTGACAATGCTGTCTTACATACTGTCATACTGTAAAATGTCCCCTCTTTATTACCGCAGGGACAACTCATTTAGAACTTTGAAAGTGTTTTCATATTAGAGTTGCTCATTTGCAGAGCTGGCCGATGGCTGTGTCTAAAGAATGTGGTTGATGCTTCTATTTTCTTCTAAATATTCTAGGGAAAAATATAAACTTGCCAACACGACATTTTTAGATAAAGATTAATGTCCCTTCTCCATATATAAAATATACCTCAGGTTTTACTTATTACTGTGTTCTGAATACTTATGACATTATTCTCCTTCTCCCTCAGTCCATTGATTATAAGAGCAAAGCTCTTAACATATATATGACATTTTTTAGAAAATTTTGTTTCTCCTTAAATCGCATCCTCTAATGAATCCCTATCCTCTTTGCATGAACTTCCTGATGAACATAATCTTTATTATAAAAATGTACGATGACCAAAATTGAATGAGCATCAAAAAATCTTCAACAAAATCAATAACAGGAATATGTTTATGATTTTGGAGTCATAGCACTTCATCCCAAGGGTTCCCGTTTAACACCCTGTATAATGAACACCTTTTCACACCATCCTTTAAATTATACTACATCACTTTTTAAATGAATTTTTGTTTTATTCTCTACATGTATCCAAATCCATTATTACTCACCTACCATACTATGAAAAGAAGAGCAACTATTAGAGTTTTTAAAAATTAACAATTTTCTGTAATAAGTCGCATATAATTAATGACACATGTATTACTTAACCTTTTTTCCTGTTGAAGACATTGCTTCATATATATCTATACTGCCCAGGAATATGAAAACCAGATGAAAATTTACTCTAAAGCCTTCAGACTCACGTGGTCAGAATTGTTGGACTCTCCTTTCTTTCCTTTGGAGAGAGAAGCAGAGCAAAGGAAGCCAGGTGCACATTAGACTCTAGGAATAGACACAAGTCTTGTCATCTGTCCTCTAAATCTAGCATCACTTTATGTTAGCTCAAGCTGCACTCAGACCCAAAGGAAAAATAAGAGGTTTAGAAACTCTTGCCCTAGACTAATAAAGACTTGATCAATGGCAAGTCTTTGATTTCAAACTCAGTTCCCTCCTGTTCGATCTTTAGACAGTAATCCTTGCTTCTGGTCTATGCCCTCACTCAGATCTTGTTGGTATCTATTTCTGTAGCCTTTTAGGCTTAAGTGAAATAGAATGGAGGTAATAAAATGCTCTTCCCTGGAAAGATGAAACAACAGATTTCAATCATGTACTGTTAATGAAGAGCTAATGTTTCATCCATTAAAAGAAGTATTCTTTAATTAACCAACATTTGCAATTATTTTGTCTGATATATTTCTTCAGTATCATACAACTAAGCTATAGTTGGCTATTCTGTGTTAATCACTACTGCTTCCCACCAGGAACACACATGCACACACTCTACATGCACAAACAAAACAACAACACATTAAATTCCCCCCATCCTTCCTACACAGCTTAGAATCCAAGCTAATCAGGGTCCGTGTTGTGGCACAATGGGCTAAACTGCCACCTGCAATGCTGGTATTCTGTATGTGCTCCTGCTAATGTGCCAGAGGAAGGCAGTGAAAAACGACTCAAGTCTTTGGGCCTCTTACACGGAAGACCCAATTGAAGCTCCTGTGCTCCTGGATTCAGCCTGGCCCAGGCCTGTTGTGGCCATTTGGAGAGCAAACCAGCAAATGGGAGCTCTCTCTCTGCCTGTAACTCTGCCTTTTAAATAAATAAAATAAATCTTTAAAAAAAATCCTAGGTGGTCATAAACATTAGATTTTTTATACCCCATGGTGTGAACCTATAGAGTATCAAAATGCCTGATCTGTGACGTATGTTTTATTGTTCACTTAAAAGTGATTATATTATGTTTTCTTATTAATGGAAAACTTTCAAGATAAATATATTTGCTTTTAAATAAAAGCAAAGTCTTTAAACCTTCTCTGGCCACTCTAAAACATAGCAGGTAGTTATATGAAAGTGGTAAAGTGCATTTAAAGGAAATCACTCATAGTGAAAAAAGGATAATGTTGCTTAGAGTCCATATATACACTTTCTGTTGGGAAGGATGTGGTTTTGGGGTGTTGTGGCATTCTTTGCCTTCACTCTTTGAGAACATTTGCTGCTTTGTAGAGTCATGTAGTTGTTCTTCGGCAAGATGCAGAAATGAAACATTAGACAACCTTCCTAGCAATCAGGAGAGCTGAACTCAACAACAATTAAAAAAGAGGAGAGTAGGATAAATTCATGACCACAAATTTTTAAATAAGAAAAAATAAAATCCATTACTATTAGGCAACCTTTTGGGGAGGATAGGAGAAGAAACCTAATGAAAATGAAGCAAGACTTCTGACTAATTAAGGAAAAGGGACAAACAGAATGTGCCTGCTGTTCTGAACAGGTCATCCAACATGACTAACGCATAGTTAAAGGCACAGTGAATGATACTTTAGCATTCAGAAAAAGTAAGGATGAAATTTCTTCTCATAGATTAGTAAGCAACTTTCTAAATTCTGCAATTCTGCTTCAGTGAGAAGTTTGTTTCAGAAAAACTGAACAAATAACAGTTTGCATCATTTTAACCCTTACAGTCTTCATTCAGCTTCTTTATGAAGCATAGCTAACATGCTCCTTCCCATTACTCATGCATTTAGTGAATTCACTAGCAGCTGTGAATTTCTAACAGTCCATGTAACATCAAGGGGAAACTTTATTTATTTTTTTAAATATTTATTTATTTTTTACTTGAGAGTCAGAGTTATACAGAGAGAGGTGAGGCAGAGAGAGAGAGAGAGAGAGAGAGAGAGAGAGAGAGGTCTTCCATCCGATGGTTCACTCCCCAATTGGTTGCAACGGCCAGAACTGCACCCATCTGAAGGCAGGAGTCAGGAGCTTCTTCCGGGTCTCCCACGTGGGTGCAGGGGCCCAAGGACTTGGGCCATCCTCTACTGCTTTCCCAGGCCATAGCAGAGAGCTGGATGGGAAGAGGAGCAGCTGGGACTAGAACCAGCGCCCGTATGGGATGCCAGTGCTTCAGGCCAGGGTGTTAACCCGTTGCGCCACAGCGCCGGCCCCAAGGGGAAACTTTAGCAATTATACCCACTAAAGACAAAATTTCCTGAAATTTACCACTTTCTGTGCTATGGTTTGAAAAAGGTTAAGGTTTGTTACCCAAATGTTCATGAACTGGAAGTTTGGACCTCAGTACTGGGGTGTTCAGATGGTGGAACACTTAAGAGCTGTGGTCTATTGAAGGTAGTTAGTTTATGGGCACCGCTCATAGAAGGGATTAATGATCGTTTGCAGGGAGTGAATTACTTAGTTTTCATGTGAATGGATTGTTTTGTTGTTTTGCACACAGTTGGTTCAAATTATTTTCCTTTGCCATGCTGTAATGTAGTCATGGAGGTCCTTACCAATGGTCGAACAGATGGGCCAACTGGGTCTTGGATTTCAGCCTCCAAACCTCTGGGTTAAACAAATCTCTTTTCTATATAGCACCCAGCCTTGAGTATTTTGTTGCAGCAACAGAAAACAGACTAATACACTCTAAAACTGAAACTACTTATATCTAAGACTGCAGTTGTAAAAACCATGTAAGTATGACAATCAAACTGATTTGAAAGAAATGATTGACTTTCAACATGGGAACTAAGCTTGTGTTTACGACAGAACAGTGCAAACTTGAAATGAGAAAATGGTTGATCCACATCACAAGTCACAGTTTCTTAGAATTTTAGAGTTGGAGGGGAATTGCTTCCTTGTACTTCATCTATGAAGAACCCAGATTCTGGCTGGAGGAATGACCTGTCTCTGTGCTTTGCACTCAACAGCAGCAGACTGGGTGGGGAGTTTCTTGATATATTTGAATCTCCACTTCAGGCTCTGAAGTTGTAGACATTAATACAGTTTCCTATACAATTGCTATTTCTACCTAACAGTGAGGAAGAGTACATGGTCCCCAGGAAAGAAGAAAAATGAAATTCTCACATGTCTTTAAGCAGAAGGAATCCTCAAACTATTTTCCTCTTTATAGATTTATGCATTTATAATGATTACAAATAAGTGTTTTAAGCCTTATACTATTATGCATTGTGTATAAACTCTAAGAGACAATGCAAACCAGTTCTACACTGATAATGGTAGGTGATATTGTTATATACAAGCTCAATGAACCTCAAGCACAAGAAAGATGAAGAAAATGCACAAAATAATATTAAAATCAAATTACTCAAAACTAGTAATTAAGAGAATATTAAAAGCATCCAGTGGAAAAAGAATATGTTATACATGGGAAAGAAAAGGCAAGAATAACAGCAGTTTTCCCAGAAGCAATGAAATAGGAAGAGAATGGACTAGTGCCTTCGAGGTACTAGAAAACATCTTCCGAAACCATAGACTAAAACTAGGTCAATCTAGAATTCTATACTAACAAATTCATGTTTTAAAAATATGGGCAAATTAAGACTTTTGCAGACATAAAATTTCAGAATGAGTTTGTTACTAGCACATCCAACATACCAGAAATTAAAAAAATTCTCTCAGGAAAAAGGAAAGAAAATCAATGAGAGTGACAGAAATGTGGGTCTACACAAATAAATTAAGGAACATGAAATTACAACTACATAGAAATATATAAGGTTTTTCTTACTGCTTAAGTATTTAAAAAGATAATTCCCTGAAATTATTTTGATTAAATACACTTTTAAATGATGTTATAAAAATTGGGAAGAAATTAAAAAGTATTTGAATAGAATTAAAATTAAAATGAAACATTTTAAAATTTACATAATTCTTCTAAGGTGAACTCAGAGGAAAATTTATAGCTTTAAGTGCTTACATTAATGAAGTCTCAATTTAATGATCTCTTCTTTGCCCTAAGAAACTGGAAAAAATAAAACCAATGAAACTCAGAGTCACCAAAGAAAAAACATAAAGGTGAAAGTGGAAGACTATGAGATAGAAAACCAAGAAACAACAGAATAAAATCCATCACAATCAAATCTATTTTTTGAGAAGGTTCATAAAATTGACAAACCTATAGCCAAATTGATCATGAAAAAAAGAACAAAACACAAGTTACCAATATTAAGAGTGAGAGTGGGAGAATAAGGGAATATTTGAACAAGTTCAGGTCAATACATTTGAAAACATATATCAAATGGACAGTTTCTTGAACTACACTATCAAATCTCACTTCTGAAAACAACAAAATAAATAATCATACAATTATTAAGTATTTAAAATTATATTTTAGAACTTTGCCACAAACAAAAGTATAGGCCCATATGTCTTCATCAGTGAATTCTATTTAAAATCTTAGGAAGGAATAATATCAATTTCACATAAAATGTTACAGAATGTTGAAGAGAGGGAATACAATGAACTAATTCAATGAAGCTAGTATTATTACCCTGATAAAATATCAGATAAAGCGATTATGAAAAAGAGAAGCCCAGAATAATGTACATAATAAAAAGTGAATATTCTAAATAAAATTTTAGCAAGATTAGTTCAAAATTGCTTAAGATTATAAATACCTTGGGTCTGGCACTGTGGCTTAGTAGGCTAAGCCTCCACCTGTGGCGCCAACATCCCATATGGGTGCTGGTACAAGTCCTGGCTGCTCCTTTTCTGATCAAGCTCTCTGCTATGACCTGGAAAAACAGTAGAAGATGGCCCAAGTGCTTGGGCCACTGCACCCACGTGGGAGACCCAGAAGAAGCTCTTGGCTGCTGGGTTCAGATTGGCCCAGCTCTGGCTTTTGTAGTCATTTGAGGAGTGAACTAGTGGATGGCAGACCTTTCTCTGTGTTTATCTTCTCTCGCTCTGTAACTCTACCTCTCAAGCAAATAAATAAGTCTTAAAAAAAGCTACTATAAAAAAAAGAATATAAATACCTCATGAACAAATGGGTTTATAAATGCTTTTTCCTTGTATCATCAATAACATTAGAATGTTAAGCTTGCAATATTCATTCAACTTGCAAGAGGAGGTCTAGCTTGTATTTTAAGTTAACACACAAAAACACAAGAAATGCTGATTAGAAAGGAAAGAGTTACTGTTTTTATTTGTAGACAATAAGAACAAAATACTAATAAAACATCAGATACTTTAGCAAAGTTGTAGACAGTAGGTTTCACACAGAAAAATCTGTAACAATTCTATGTTCTAGCAATAAGCAATCAGAAAATAAAATTTTAAATTTACTGTTCATAATTAGCATAAAAAATGAGATAGTTGGGAGTAACCCTGACAAAACTTGAACACTGAAAACTAAAAAACATTGCTGAAAGAAATTAAGAAAGATCTAAATAATTACAGATCAGGTGATACGGTGTAGTTAAGATTTTAAGTTGCACTAAACTGATCTGTTGATATAAGATAATTTGAAACAAAATCTAGCCAACCATTTTTAGAAGTTGACAGCAGTTTTTAAAAGTTAAATTGAAATGTGAAGGATCCAAATTAGCCAAAACAATTTTGTAAAGGAAAATCAAAGTTGGAATACTAACACTACCTGATTTCATGGCTTATTGTAAAACTATCATAATCTACATAGTGTCAAAGTGATGTAGCAACAAAAAGATAGATCAGTGAGATCGAATAGAGAATTCACTAATGGACCACATATATCCGACTTTTCAAAAACTGGTGCTAAAATAACTGGATATCCCTATACAAAAACAACTTGAATCCATCCCTAACACCATATACAAAAATTAATTCAAAATGAATTATAGGTATAAATGTAAAATCTAAGACTATAAAACTTTTAGCAGAAAACAGGAGAACATTTTGGTCCTTGGATTAGGCAAAGACTTTTTAAAATAAAAAACATAATTCATAGAAAATATAATGATAAACTGGATTTGAGCACAGTGAAGAAGTTCTCCTCTTTGAAAGATACACTTGAGAGAATAAAAATAAAAAGCAGAGCTGAGGAGAAAAAATATGGAAAAACATCAATCTGATAAATAACTTGTATCTAGAATAAAGAGAAGTTTTGCAACTCAGTAAGAACACAAATAACCCAAAAGTTTTGACATAAGTTTGGATGGCACTTTTCTCTTTCCCTGTTGGTAACTCTCTGCTTACTTCCTATTATAGTATATAGTCTACGATTTACCTAAAATTTAGGATATTTTGTTCTCATTTTTCCTGGCCTAGGTGTCCCGTCAGTAAACTAACATTTAGATTCTCCAGAAATTACTTTACTCATAAACAAATAGAGAAAATGCTAGTACGTAAAAATGGAAGAAAAAGGCAGGATTTCAGAAAACAACTTTGCTGTATTATCCAGAGTGTAGTTTGGCATATAAAGATTTCTGAACTCATAAGTCTATGTCTCTTGACTGTGCTCATTGTTCATTTATTACTTATACTAAATCTCCTAAAGTGATAGATTACCATCGGTCTGTTATTAGTTTTAACTCTTCCCTTAAGTGAATTAGGCTACTCTTCCTGTTGCTGTGTGTTAGTATCTCCCCTGGCTTCTACTGCGGTCCATGTGGCAATCCAACCCAATCACATGAAGCTCTCACCTTGAGAACTAACTATCACTTCTGCGTATCTTTCTTCCTATTTGAAATCACATTTTCTACTTATATTCCACCAGCTGATAATTTACTTTTTGGTATAAACATCAGTGGACATAACTTCAATCGGCTACATTTATAGCTTATTTCCAAGTCACCTTATACTTTCTGTTTCTCCTGGCGGCCTTTGAAGAAGTACTCAGTGATGCCCAATTTCAGTGGGGCTTCAGGGAGGTTAAAAATAAAAGTGAGTTTCTGATTTTCATGTAGAGGAATACTAGCTATCTTGTATACAATTATCATCAGTCATCTTGCCAGGGAAAATCTTAGGGGATGTTGTATTTTTACTGATAGGTAAATCTGCCAAAGTAAGCAAAATGGTTTATAAATATAGAAAGAATTTTATTTTATTAGTGTCTAATATAAGTTACCCAGTGAATACTCAAAACTCCAGAGAATTCTCTACTTTACCTACATCCTGCAAGTGTTGATGAAAGCCATCAATTTAATGAGAAGTTTTCCATTGCAACTTAGTTCACATTTAGTTTGATATAATAATATAGAAAGTTTCATCTACAGCTCTGTTAGTATTTTAGAAGTGAGCATATGATTGGTGAGATTTCAAATCTCAGGTGATAAATTTGAGTAAGAAGAACATTAATGAGTTTATCTGAAAATAATCACTAAATGAGAAACATATGTATGCACTACACATCCTCACAGTAATTTCTTCCTATTCATCATTTAGACATTTCCATCATGGTCCAAGTACCATCCCATAGTTGTATCATACAATCTAGTATTTCTAATTTTGAAATTAATTAAATACAACAGGTAACAATACTCAAATTTTATTCATGGGAAAAGTTTAGGTTTCCTTTATACTTGTATATTGCTATTCTGATATCAACACTTATTTTATTACTTCTCTAGGATTTTAGATTTATGTCAAATGCAAGTGGGAAGAATGTTGCAATATTAAGAAAAATCATGTAACAGTGATCTCAAAAGGCACTAAATATAAATCAAAATGACTGAGTGGATCACACAACAACAAAGTTTCTCTGAATAAGCCAGTATGAATGATGAAAAGTATTAGGATACTCATTCTGACAAACACAAGGGGACTTCAGAAAGTTCACGGAAAATGGAATGGAAAGACAAGTCTGCGTTGATGCAAAATTGTCTTGAAATTTATGCATAGGCTTTTCATAACGCACATTTCCATGAGCTTTTTGAATACTCCTCATGTGATACAAATTCAGAGTCCATTGTAGCACAGATATTTCAAATTTTTTATAAATTTTTCAAAGTTTTAACACATAAAAATTATACATCTTTATGGGGTACCTTATGATGATTTGGTGCATGGATATATTGTTCAGGGTCCAATCAGACTAAATATATTTATCTCTTTAAATAGTTAGCATTTGTTTATAGTTAAAATGCCTAAAATTCCATTTTCTTTTTTTATCATAGTAAAATATATAGTATATTAACATTATCTATACTTGCTCTACTGGCCAGTAAAATCCCAGAAGTTCTTATTTGTAACTAGCTATAAATCTAGTACCCGTTAATCAAACTTTGGCCCAATCCCCCCCCCCCCCTTACTCCTCTGGTAACCACCATTATGCATTTGAATTCTGTGAGGTCACCTTTTCTCGTTTCAGAGACTCCACATATGAGTGACTTCATATGATATGTATGTTTTGGTGCTTTGAGAAGCACAGGTTTTGAGTAAGAAGTTCTTCATCCTTGCTAGATTTAGGTGGATATTACAACCATCAAATATGCATTTTCAAATGCGATCTACATCAGGTTGGAATGCATAATTGATAACCAATATGTTACATTGATCATCAACATATTATATTGATAACCCATGTATTATATTTCTGAAGGTCTAAAGTAAAGCTTCTACTACTATCTTTACATATATTTGAAACGTAGATGGGCCGGCACTGTGGCTCACTAGGCTAATCCTCTGCCTGTGGCGCCGGCACCCCGGGTTCTAGTCCCGGTTGGGGCACCGGATTCTGTCCCGGTTGCTCCTCTTCCAGTCCAGCTCTCTACTGTGGCCCGGGAAGGCAGTGGAGGATAGCCCAAGTGTTTGGGCCCTGCACCCGCATGGGAGACCAGGAGGAAGCACCTGGTTCCTGGCATCGGATCGGTGCAGCGCGCCGGCTGTAGCAGCCATTTTGGGGGTGAACCAATGGAAAGAAGACCTTTCTCTGTTTCTCTCTCTCACTGTCTAACTCTGCCTGTCAAAATAAAATAAAAAGAAAGAAACAGATAATTTTGTTATCAAATTTGTAAGTCTGTAGCTCATCACTGGTCTTTCTCCACTCCCCATTTTGGCCTGCATATATCTGCAAACTTAAAATTCTATGAATGAGTATTTTCATGTAGAATATATAGACAAAGAATGATGTATTCTTTGGTAACTGTGAAGACATTGTTTGAAGGGTAACAAATAAAGATGCAATATATCAGTTATTTTTGCAGTATTAAATTATATTTAGCGCACTTTAATTGTATAGCATTAAAAATATCTATTTGTTTAATTGAAAGGCACATAGAATGATAAAGAGAAGCAGAGAAACATCTTCAATCCACTGGTTCATTCCCCAAGTGTTCACAACAGCCAGGGCTGGGCCAGACCAAATTGGGGAGTCTGGAACTTCATCCAGGTTTCCCACATGAGTGGCAGGAAACCAAGTTATCCATTGCCTCCAGTTGCATAAGCAAGAAGCAGAATTGGAAGCAGAGGTAGGACTTGATCTCAGGCATTCCAATTTGGCATGTGGGTATCCCAAGGAGCAACTTACCCTGCTTTGTCACAATACCTAACCCAATCTTGTAGAATTTCTAGTCTGACAGATTAAATTACAAATTGTGTGAATTACTATTGTGTAGGTTGTTTTGATTAGATAATTCAAATTTTCAACCTCATTTTAATTTTCAATCTCCTTTCACAATTCAATTAGAAACATTAATATTTTCTTTCTCAGCCTATCTTACAAAGATAAATAATTGTTACATATTTTTAGACAGTACAACATAAACTGAATTTTTAAAAAAATTCCTAATAAAAATAAAAAGAACAGATCTTGCTTCCATACTTTTCTCCTTCTTGCTGCCTTGTACTTGAGCATACTACATGGAGGTACATCAACAATCTTAGTACTGTGAGGCTAGGCAAGAAGAGGTGTGTGGTAGATCAATGTGTTAAGGGTGACAGCACAGAAAGACACAAGACTCAGAGTCACTGATGTCCTCATTGAGCAGTAGCACTTCAACTTGTTCCTCTAGGCTCTTGCAAGGTGAGATAATTGCACAATCTTATTTTTCAAGAGTTTCTTGCATGATTTTTCTAATACTTAGAAGAAAAAATGTTTCCTACTAAACTAAAACAACCATTTAAATTCTTTTAAGGAGAGAAATTCCTCCACTTTATATATATATATTTCAACTTAACAAAATTTCTTGAGACTTGTGCAAAGCTATGTCTTAGAGAAAGCAAAGTAACTATTTGTGGATACTGTGAGTAGTCATACATGTTTGTTATGAATAAAACAAACATGATAACAGAATAAAATACAGCCATAGAATGATTTTTTACTTTGGAATATTTAGTCCATTTATACTTAGTTTTGAAGTGTATCATATTGGATAAGTAAAAAAATTAATGTTATTTTAAGTTCTATCTGTGAAGGTACATTATTGTAAGACAGGAAAAAATTAAAATAATTAAAAAAATAAAATTGGCAAGAAAATCATGAATGTTATACTAAGTTTTGGAATAAATATTAGCAGATATGTCTTTGAAGGACAAAAAGGTGAATCATGAAATTAAAAAAAAGAAAAATTCTTTTGAATATATAAGCAGAGATTTAGTATCAATGTGTGGTACCTATTAAATTAATTACAGGATGGGAGTGGTGTAGTGGTTGGGCTACCACTTAGGATGCTCACATCCCATAATGAAGTGCCTTGTTTGAGTCCCAGTTAATCTTTTTCCCATCCAGCTTCTGACTAATGAGTACCCAAGAGTCCCAGCCATTCATGTGGGATATGTGGATTGAGTTTTGGGCTCTTGGGTTTAGCATGGCCCAACCTTAACTGTTGTTGACATTGGAGTTTGTGAACCAGCAGGTAGAAGATCTTTATCTCTGACTTGCTGCCTTTCAAATAAAAAGAAAATCAGTAAGTAAAAATTATATTCAATCCAAGAATAAGATTTGGTATTACTTTGATAATGTGATGAAAACGTTGTTATTGAAAATATTTTATGCACCAGAAATGACTCATAATTCAAGGCTCATTTGAACATTGCCTACAGATACAGCAGCTGTAAATAGCTTATTTCACTCATATGGTAATTATTCAGAATGAAAGGTTATGAGTAGCGCCAGAGATTACTAGTTACTAGTCTCAACATCTCCCTTCCTGGCAACAGAATCCCATTAAAATATTTATTTATTTATTTACCTATTTGAAAGTCAGAGTGACAAAGAAACTGAGACACAGGCAGAGATATATTCTATCTGCTTATACACTTCCAATTGGCAGCAACACCAGGGGCTGGGACAGGTTGAAGCCAGGAACCTGGAACTCCATCCAGGTCTCACATGTAGGGGGCAGGGGCTGAAGTACATGGGCCATCTTCTGCCACTTTCTAGGCCCATAAATAGGAAATTGAATCATACATGGAGCAGACTGGACTTGAACCAGTGCTCTGATACAAGTGGCAGTTTAACCTGTTGCACCAAAAGACCAGACCCATAATCCCAATGATTAACTTGGAAATGGCAAAACCAGAATTACCTTTATATGTCACGGCTTTCCTGGCATTTATAATCATATGGCTAATACCTAGTACAGGAACTGATCAAAGTTCCCTTTAAATGATGAAAGACAGTGGATATGCATTATTTATCCTTTTATCCTACTTCATGGAAATTGGAACTTTAGTAGCCACCTTGGATCATTAGGGTAAAATTACATGCTAGAAATGACCAGAGCTTACAGATTTAAGTACTACTAACAACATTCTCTCTCTCTCTCTCTCTCTCTCTCTCTCTCTCTATCTCTCTCCCTCTCTCCCTCCCTCCCTCTTTCTCTTTCATATCTCCCACTTTAAAATAAGAACAGGGTTGAAATCAGTATATTTTCCCATGTATGTAAGATGTTGATTTTCTTGGACCACTTTCACTTGTGGTAGATCTAGCCTCAAAAATTACCTAATTACTGCTATTGTATTGTTCACTAGAATTCCTGTTAATTGAAGATTGATTGATATCTTGTATTAATGTCTGTCATCTAAAGAGTAAGGAACTGCAAATGTCTGTCTCTAGTGAAAGCAGGATGAGATGTGAGGTGAATATGAGAACAGCTTCACAGACATTGAAGGAGGCATGTGGGAATAGCTTCTGAGTTGGGCCAACTACCCATGAGCATGTTTCAAACTTTTGCTAGTACACCTATGTTAAAATTCTAAACTTGATATGCCCGCTCCTCGAATGCACATGATCTGCTAGCTGACTGGAGGTGTCAAAGGGGAGAAAGTGAAGCAAACATGTTCATGTCAGAGTCCATAGTAAAATTCTAGTAATAAGTTATTTTTTTTTTATTTATTTGACAGGTAGAGTTAGTCAGTGAGAGAGAGAAAGAGAAAAGCATTCCTTCCGTTGGTTCACTCTCCAAATGGCTGCTATGGCTGGAGCTATGCCAGTCCATAGCCAGGAGCCAGGTGCTTCCTGCTGGTCTCCCATGCGGGTGCAGATGCCCAAGCACCTGGGCTATCCCCCACTGTCCTCCCGGGCCACAGCAGAGAGCTGGACTGGAAAAGGAGCAACCGGGACTAGAACCCAGCACCCATGTTATAAGTTTTATTTTTACTTTTGCCTAACTGTGTTCTTATAATTAAGGTTTTAAATCAAGGAAGATTTTCCTTTTATCCATTTTAGGACCCTATAATTTTATTGCTCAGCAACCCCTTCCAAATCAAGCTTACTGGAAAGCTCAGTTTATAGAATTTACTATTAATATAATCCTTCCATCCTTAAGAATTAAAAAAATACTTATCTGATAGGCGGAAAGAGAGAGACAAAGAGAGAATGTACACAGCACAGGGAGATCTCCATGACCAGTTCACTCTTAAGGTGTTCACAGGCTGAAGCAGGTTGCCAGGAACTCAGTCCAGGTCTCCCACACTGTAATAAGACTCAATCACTTGAGTCATCACTCCTGCCTTGCAGTGTTGGCTTTTGAAGAAAGCTGGAGTAAGTAGCCAGGGTTGGGCATTGAATTCAGGTACTCCATATGGGATTTGGGCATCCTAACTGCTGTCTTAACTGCTAGTTCAACAGTAGACTCTTCTTTAAGAATTGTAATTTATGTCTCTGTGAACTGTGATGAGTTTCTGTTGATGGTCATTAGAAAATAAGGTGAGAGTGGAATCAATAGAAAATCCACAAAGCACATGGCTGAACAGATTAAGACTTTTAGAAGCAGAATCTTGGTACAAAGGTAGCTCAGATGATACCCTCATATTCCAATGTTGTGTATGCAGGAGAAACAGGTGTTTGTGTGGACTTCGTAGAAGGTGCTTTGACCTGCAATAGCTCACCTAGGACAACCATTTTGTGTAGACAGGCGACTGAGAAATTCGAAGTAACAGTCAGTGAAGCCACTGTCCCTCTGGGACTACAATAGCAAGCATGTCCTTCAAATTCTAAAATCAGAGATTTATTAAATATTTGTTGTACACAAAATGGGAAATGTTCACTGTTATAAATATTATCTATAATAAATCCCAAAATTCATAAGGTTATTGTTGAAATAGAGACAGGGAGAGACACTAAAATAAACTTGGCCATCAAAGAAAGGTAAATGGAAATTGATTATACAGTATTCATTAACATTAATTCAGGATTTATAAGCCGGCGCCGTGGCTCAATAGGCTAATCCTCCACTTTGCGGCGCCGGCACACCGGGTTCTAGTCCCGGTTGGGGCGCCGGATTCTGTCCCGGTTGCCCCTCTTCCAGGCCAGCTCTCTGCTATGGCCAGGGAGTGCAGTGGAGGATGGCCCAGGTGCTTGGGCCCTGCACCCCATGGGAGACCAGGAAAAGCACCTGGCTCCTGGCTCCTGCCAGGATCAGCGCGGTGCGCCGGCTGCAGCGGCGGCCATTGGAGGGTGAACCAACGGCAAAGGAAGACCTTTCTCTCTCTGTCTCTCTCTCTCACTGTCCACTCTGCCTGTAAAAAAAAAAAAAAAAAAAAAAAAAAAAAAAAATTCAGGATTTATAAATGGGTATTTGAGAAGTGGTAGGCTCTTTACTAAGTATACTCTTTACTGTGCTATGCTTTGCAAGTGTAAACTTGTGTCTATATTTAAAACATTTATAAACTGTCATAGATATACATGAAATCCTTTATCTCCTAATTCTGATTTTCCCACAGAGTACTAAATTTTTCATTTAAAAGTTCTATTAAATATTGTTAGAAACTCAGTTCTTTAGGTTGAGAAGGAACTGATGCTACCATCTTTGGAGCATTACATATTCCTAAATGAAATACATCCAAGCTAATAAATGAAGTACTGACATTTATCCCAACACACACATCATTGTTGTATTATTTCTTGTTCTGGATTAGCCAATGTTTTCTTCAGTTCTAGAAAAGGGAAGCTGAGTATGCTAAGACTGAACTAAATATGACACTTTGCAGTATAGATCTTAGAGTATGCTCCTTTAATAGCAAAAACTGTTCCACTTAAGTCTTTTAAGACCACACCACTTAGATAGAACCTGTTTGCTCAATCAGTAGATAAAGTCTTAAGTGGCATTTAAAAACGAAGCCAGATTTTGTTTTGGTGGAGAGGAGGGGTAAAAGGAGACAGAGCTTAATTAACCAGACTGACAGGCTCCATAGATCTCTCAAGTGTTTAAATTAAGGATTGCAAGTTCTTGAAACTTGACAAGCCAGGCAGAATTGTCACTGCTGCTGTCTGAAGCAGAGGTAAGTACAGATTAGCCTTGTCCTATCTTTATCATAAACATTTTGCCAGGATCCAAGAACTTCACACTGTGAACAGACTTGAAGGTTTTCTTTAATATCAGAAAATTAAGTAATAATTAAATTCTTACAGTTTTCAAATAAGATTGCTCTTTTAGCAATAAATATTTGCAATGAGACAGAATAGCATAATGGTTGTATTAAAAGCACACACATGCACAGATGCATCCTTTTATTAAAGGAAATACTCATTTGTACCGCATACCACATCTCAGGTTTAGTATATTTACATCAAACATAGATTGACGTGCCTTGAATCAGTGGATGCAACGCTTAGGGGCAAGAGAATGTTATTAACTCCCAGCCACCTGGTCATAGCTTTCCTGTGGAATGAGATGTACCCTTTCAGTTGTTTATTTGCTCCTTGTGCATGTATTCACAAGTATAAATATATACATATGCTTGGAGCATGTTCCACTACATTCGACATCTGGCAAGTCTCTATTATGAGACGTTCGGTGTTTCCAATGAGTAATAAAATGGAATTACAGAAAGGGGGTGCGGATAGGGAGTAAATAATGCAAATCAGGGCCCAAGAGTCTGTTTCTTTGATTTTAGGCAAGTATAAAGAGGGTATCTTCTGTCAAACATATCATTCTAATCTTTAGCCAACTCCTGATGACTTCTGGAGGATCAAAGGCATTTAGGTATTAGAAATACACCTTTCAGACATTTGTATGTTGATACTTCCCCTGCACAGAAAGCTCTTACCATGCTTCCCTTAAACAATGGCCTAAGCCCATTAAATATTTGGAGGTGTTTGCAGAATGGACGCACACTTTATTCTTAAAAAGAAAAAAAAAATCTTTACTTTCAAGAGGAAAAAATGTTTTGGCTCTCTCTGTCACCTGGCTGAAGAATATAAAAAAAAAAAAAAGAAAAAGGAAGAAGAAAAAAAAAGTTACTGTGTGCAGTTAATATCGAACAGCAGCCATCTCCAGATGATCCCTGCTGCATCCAATTTCTGCCAAAATGCTTTCTGTTAAACCTCCATCAAACAGACACACGGCGCACAAAAGAAAACCTCATCACCAAGGGAAACTAATCCACCGGTGCGCAATGTAAGCCTGTCAACTTTTTATTATAAGAAGTCATCACTCATTTCAGTGAAGATTAAAAGTATGACTAAATTGAGAAAATCCTCTTAGCCATTTGGAATTTTAATAGAGGAGAAAAGGGGGTGAGTAAAATTTAGACTCTGTGTGTGTATTTATATATTTATATATATATATCTCTGAGATTGTGTGCGTATACACAAACATACGTGCCGTATACCTATGTGTATATGTATATGCACATAAATTTCAACATCTGGATATTCACATTGTTTGTATGAATGTGGGTAATTATGCATATATCTGCAGCCCCCTAAAAAAGGAAAAGCTACCAAAAATTCATACATAAACATGTAGCCTTGTAGTAGGTTTTCTCAGTTACCACAGACAAACAGTTTCTGATTCAGAGGAGCTTAAGAGATAAGAATGGAAAATGAGTCCTCACAGCTTTAATTACATCGCCACTGGCAACAAGGTGTTACAGTGGCAGAATGACAATTGCTTTTACTCAGAGTATAGATTCCGGGTCAATATGCTATTTCATCCTAGCACACCAGAGCAGAGGAGCGCCATGTCGCTGCTATATTGGCCTTGCGATACTTGAACCCTGCAGGTAAAGTTAGTCTGATGTGCAATTAGAATTACAGGAGATGGATGCATCTGCAGTAAACGGGAGCTGGGTTTCACAGGTTATATTGAATGTGGTGCGTTTCACTTAAGCTGTCATTGAAAATGTGCGTAATCGCCACATTTAAAGACCATAATCATCTTCCCATTCCAAAGATTTCACCAGGGTGAGAGCAAAATTATTCCCCTAGTCAGCTTGAAGTTTCAAAATGATCAGCCATTCTCTCTGTAGTCCTAAGTTACCTTTTTAAAATTCACAATAGAACTTTATATTTGTGTAACTCTTGCTTTGGTATGTTCTTTCCCCTTGTCTATTTTCTCAGCACAGGAATGAGGCCGCACAAGTCACACATTTGGTTCCCAGTTCCTAGCAGTAACCTTCAATGTAAGTCCACATGATTATTGGAGAACAAACAAGTCCCGTCACTTGCCAACAAGATAAACTACAACTGTGTCTTACCTTTACGAAGTTACACAGGCACCAACTGGCAGTGGAGTGAGTTGAAATTCTTTCTGCAAATCACTAAAGACCATGTACGACCAGGAGACCTGCCTCTTAGAGCACAGCAGAGCAGTGATGCTGACACCTTGGGGGGAGGATGGAGAACCTGTCAGCAGTTTCAGCGTCTTCTGGTCTTTTGATTAAACCCTTCCCAGTCCCAGCCCCACCCCCACTCCCAAACTAACTAAACCTTTTTGCTGTTCAAGTAGTGTAGACATCCACGGAACTGTTCCTGCTCTA
>NC_091440.1:114641731-114711731 GCF_964237555.1 Oryctolagus cuniculus
TAATTTAATTTTCCACAATTTTTTGAAGGCCCTTCAACACAAATATTATACATATATAAGTGACAAAGCATAAAACAGAATGAACCCTCATGAACGCTGCACAAAGCTCAAGAGCTAATCATGACCAATACCTTTGAAATTATCTGTGTGCCTCTCAAATCCATCCCCTTGCTTTCTAGCTTGCTTTTCCTACAGTGAAAACCTGTATCAACCAACTGAATATCCCAGTGGGGTTTAATATATGTTCAAAGTGGATACTCTTGGCAACAAGATGGAAAGGTAATATCAACATGTATAAATTATATGGCCCTTAGGTTTTATTTAGATAGGATTCTTTGCTTAGTCTTACATCAATTCAGATTTCTGAGTTGTCGTACAAGTGTACACTAAGCAGGATTCTTTGCCCTTGTGCCTCCCCTCTCTGAGTGGTGGTCCATAAAGGATGGATCTCTGCCCCTAATTTGGGGGAATGTATTTCTCTGAAATTTATTATCTTGACTATGAAAGCCTTCCTTCAGGAAAAACTAGGTACTTATCAACTTGTACCCTAGTGTGAATGTTAGCAATTCAAGCAAGATTTATACTTTTAGAATAACATTTTTGTCTTTGATAAAGAAATTTTGATCTCAAAATTTAGAGGAAGAAGATATTTTTGCTCTTAATTCCTGGTGTCAAAAATGGAGATTGGCTAAGTAGGGTCTTTGGGACAAATCTGCCCCACTGTCTGTTTTTTTGTAAATATAGTTTTATTGGACTGAACAAGAACACATCAACTTCTTTATGTAATTTCCCAAGTTGCACTCTGATGGCAGAGATTGAATAGTTATTATGAAGGCCCTTTTGGCTCACAAAGCCTGAAATGTTTACAACCTATTCTTCAGAAAACATTGGTGACCCCTGGCCTAATTTCACCTTGCTCATGCCACATTGGTTTTATCTTTCCTTTTCAGCCTCTATATTATAAATTCTTAGAAGCAGAGGAATAGAAAGTTGAGAAGATAAAGAAAAAGAGAGAGAAAGGGATACTATAGAAACACCAGAGGTGGTATAGCAGGTACAGTCATAGCCTGTGATACTGGCATCTCATATGGGCACTGGTTTCAGACCCGGCTGATCCACTTCTGATCCAGCTCCTTTCTAATGTGCCTGGGAAAGCAGCAGAAGGTGGCCTAAGTGCTTTGGCCCCTGCACCCATGTGGGAGACCTGGAAGAAGCTCCAGGCTCCTAGTTTTATGCATAGTCCAGCCCTGGCCATTGCTGCCATTTGGGGAGTAAACCAGTGGATGGAAGAGTGCTGTCTCTTTCTCTCTCATTTTCTGTCTGTAACTTTGCCTTTCAAATAAATAAAAAGTAAACCTATTTTTGAGAAAAGAAAAGAAATATTCAATGCTTTTGTCTGTGATGCTGGGTAAGGTGAGAGAGAAACTAAATATTTTCCTCTGTGTTGTGTTTCATGGGAAGGAAATTGAGATTTGTGCAAGATAGAACAATGTGACCATAACATATATCTTGATATACTTTTATAAGATGGAATACTGCTAAGGTTTCTTAACCCTTTGTATTATGGAAGTGGAACTTTTTAAAAAGAAATTTACTTCTCCCTAGTGCCCTACTGGGTATTAATATATAATTTTCTTGTATTTTTTGTTATTTTCCTAATTTTTCTGTATTTATTGAACCATGGAATCTGGATTGAGAGATAACAGTAGATAATGTTATGTTTCATATGATAAAAATATTAACATCAGAGACATGCTTTCCTTAAACAGGTCTGGAGGCCAGTGCCTGCTGTGCCGGCATCCCACATGGGCACCAGTTCGAGCCCTGGCTGCTCCTCTTCCAATCCAGTTCTCTGATATGGACTGGGAAAGTAGTAGAGGATGGCCCAAGTCGTTGGGCCTCTCAACCTGTGTGGGAGACCAGTAAGATGCTCCTGGCTCCTGGCTTCGGATTGGCACAGCTCTAGCCATTGTGGCCATCTGGGGAGTGAACCAACAGATGGAGGACCTTTCTCTCTGCCTTTCCTTCTTTCTCTGTGTGACTCTGCCTTTCAAATAAATAAATAAATCTTAAAAAAAAAGCTCACAAACTAGGCAGAAAAATTTCATAAACACACTACAGAATCATCTTTTCTAAAATAGCCAAAATTGACAAATGGGATTATATCAAATTGAGGAGTTTCTGCACTGCAAAAGAAACACTCAACAAAGTGACGGATACTTGAGAAAATGCTCAGATCACTAGCCATCAAAGAAATATGAATCAAAGCACAATGAGGTTTCACCTCACTCCAGTTAGAATGGCTCGCATATAGAATCAACAAATGACAAATGCTGGTGAGGATGCAGGGAAAAAGGTACTCTGGTCGACTGTTGGTGGGATTGTTAATTGGTACAGCCACTGTGGAAGACACCATAGAGATGCCTCAGAAATCTGAATATAGATCTACCATATGATCCAACCATTCCACTCCTGGGAATTTACCCAAATCAAAAATCAAATCAAAGAAATCAAATCAAAAGAAATCAGCATATGAAAGAGTTATCTGCACTGTCATCTTCATTGCAGCACAATTCACAATAGCTAAGATATGGAATCAACCCATATGCCCATCAACTGTTGACTGGATAAAGAAATTATTGTATATGTACACTATGGGGTACTAGTCAGCTGAAAAAGAAAAGAAGAGAAGAGAAAGAAAGGGAGAAAGGGAGAAAGGGAGAAAGGGAGAGAGAGAGAGAGAGAGAGAGAGAGAGAGAGAGAGAAAGGAAGGAAGGAAGGAAGGAAGGGTAAGGGAGGAAGGGAGGAAGGGAGCAAGAGAGGAAGGGAGGGAGGGAGGGAGGGAGAGAAATCTGGGGCCTGTGCTGTGGCATAGCAGGTAAAGCCACCGCCTGCAGTGCCAGCATCCCATGTGGGTGCTGGTCTGAGTCCCGGCTGCTCCACTTCCAATCCAGCTCTCTGCTATGGCCTGGGAAAGCAGAAGATGGCCCAGATCCTTGGGCCCCTGCACCCACATGGGAGACCCAAAGGAAGCTCCTGGCTCCTGACTTCGGATTGGCTCAGCCCCGACCATTGATCCTTTCTTCTTCATACTATTTGTTGAAATCTTTTGCTTAGTGTAGGGTTAACTATATGATCATTAAGTAAACAGAAAATAAAACTTTCCAAATATTAAGAGTGAGAATGTGAGAGGGAGGAAGAAGGGTTGGGGTATGGGTGGGAGGGAGGGTAGCAGTGGAAATGTCACTGTGTTCCTAAACCTGTATATATGAAATACATGAAACATCTATAACTTAAATATAAAAAAGGAGCTTCCCTTTATTCTGTAGTTTTACATTCTGTTGGGAATAGTTGGAAATTGTTTGAGCTTTCTCTTTTTAACTTATCTTCACATCAAATCAATCTATTTAATGTATTTGCTTTCTCTAGTGTTACTTTCTCCTGTTTTCTAACAAAAGTAAAGGTTATATTACCTTCAACCTGGACTATAGTTTATTTTTTTTTTAAACTGATCTTCCTGCCTTTTAATTTCTTTATTTCTCCCCACTGTACCCACACAGCAGTCAGAATGGTAGTGCATAAAGCAAACATGACTTCTTGCTTAAAATGATTTGGAGATTCCTATTGTATTAGGAAAAATTAAATTAAACATGCCGTTCATTCTGTTTCTGATCATTTTGAATACCGTTTTGCTTCCTGAAGCAGCAAGTCTCATCATCACTGCTTATTCTCAGTGGAACTTTCATGTCCATCTTTGCTTTGCTAATTTTTATTCATTCTTTGGGGCTCAGATTTGAAGTCATTTCCTTCAGGAAGACTATTTTGAAATAATTTCTAAGTGTGACTTCCAGAGTGTTTTGGTATTATATGACCTCTTGGTAATCTGACTTTATTTATATTTATCCTTGTCTGACTTTATTTCATTTTTTTAATTTGTTAATTTTTATTTTTTTATTTTTGACAGGCAGAGTGGACAGTGAGAGAGAGAGACAGAGAGAAAGGTCTTCCTTTGCCGTTGGTTCACCCTCCAATGGCCGCCACGGCCAGCATGTGTGTGTGGCCAGCGCACTGCGCTGATCCGAAGGCAGGAGCCAGGTGCTTCTCCTGGTCTCCCATGGGGTGCAGGGCCCACGCACTTGGGCCATCCTCCACTGCCTTCCCGGGCCACAGCAGAGAGCTGGCCTGGAAGAGGGGCAACCAGGACAGAATCTGGTGCCCTGCCTGTGACTAGAACCCGGTGTGCCGGCACCGCAAGGCGGAGGATTAACCTATTGAGCCGCAGCACCAGCTTGACTTTATTTCTTAACATTTTCTTTTTCCCTGGTAGACACTAAGATCTGTGATAGTAGGAATCAAGTGTGCAGTGCTTGGTATTTAAAATTGCTTAATAAATAATTGCTTAATTCATATTGAATGCAATTTTCAAAGTATAAATTGTAAACTATAGCTGCTATTTTGATAACTTGCTTACATAAGAACAATTTCCATTGACAAATATATTAGGAAAAAATTTTAAAGGATAATTTGATGGGGTACGTCTTACTTGTATCCCCCAAAATGGGCAATATGGAAACTTCACAAGCCAATTATGTGGGCAGGTACAACCTTGATAATGACAGGGAATAGAAAGCACAGTATCTATCTTTAGTGGTAAAAATGGCAAGAGAAATAGAAGCTATAGCAAAAGATGTAGAAAATTGTAGATGATTATTTTCTCTAAAACTCAGAGAATGTATGATCTTGAAATAAATCACTTAATCTCTTGATGTCTCATTTTAACTATTGAGCATATAATGAACAATGTTCTTAACTACTGCACAGGGTATTATGAGACTTAATTTGCTAATGTTTAGAAAGTACTTCAGATTATCTGATTGAAAGTATGAAGTATCATTATTATACAAAAGAGAGTATGTGAGATTTTATTTTAATTTCATAAATATAAAATTATACCTTTATATTTTCAAATAAAATATTCTGAAATTCATTTGCACCATAAACTGGTGCATGTTTGAATCTGTCTCCAAGCACACATGTTAGTTGTCCTTATCATTACTACCTTTAGACTTTCTACATTCCTATGGTTCAGAAAGTTCAAAAGATATTGGCTAAAATGTATTCATAAAAGCATAACTTAGTTTTGTTAAATTATTACCTACATCTCCAGAGTGCTAAGTTATGGTTAATTTTTCTTTCATTTCAATCTTTTTCTCATTTCTAACTATGATTGTTGCTCTCTATATGACAAGGTTTTTTCCCAACTCTTAAACCTTCAGTTTGGCCAAGTCAGGAAAGTACTCAAGTTCAATTATTTTCCCCGTGGACCTCTTCCTAGAGCTCCAGGCCCTGCTTTTCTCTTACCAAGTTGCACCCTATGCCTGTGTAGATCCTGGGAAGTCAGCATGAAACTACTGGATTGCTTCCATTATTGTTACAATTCATTGCTTTAATGTTTTCTAGATTTACTTTCTACTCCTCCAGAACTTGACTTAGAATTATGTATGGAGGTGCAATTCTGGTAATGTCATTGTTTTATTGGAAATCTTGATAGTGTAAAATTATTTGTAATATTCCAGCATAATATAATATTTGCTCAGAATATTATAGTATTTCTCCACCTTCTTTAAGTTTCAAATGTTGTCATTTTTATTTTTGATTTTTTTCTAGAATGTTCAAAGTCTTTATGTTTTAAATGCTGTGAAGTTGCAGGATATTGAATCTGAGTGACTGTTTTCATTAATTGTGTTTAGCATTTATTATGACAACTTATACACTTTGCTTCTGTGATTTCTATGTAATTTTCTTTGAATTCTTGGCATTTTGCATTTTCTTGTTGAACTTTTCAATCCTAGATATTAGACTTGCTTGACCTATTCTGTATATCTTCTCTCTCCCTTCAGATATTCCTTTCCCTTATCTTTCTCTATTCATTATGAGTGGTTTATTGATTTTTTTCTAATTTTAGCTTATTTAAAATTTTTGATCTATTCCATCTTAAAAATATAGGCAATATACAAGTTTTCCTGATTGATTTTTTTCCTCTATTGCTGCATTCTGGTTTTGTTTTGTGGTTTGTAATAACATTTTTTGGTTTGTTAAGTAAAGATGTGTGCGTGTGCCTGTGTGTGTGTGTAGCTTCCCCTGTACTTATATGTACACACATAAGATGTATTTATAGATATGAATCATATGCTATATATCAGTTGTCCTCTAATATTTTGGTACAAAATTTTGGTACAATTATTAAAATTTGTCCAGGATACTAAAGACCTTCTATTAATGTAAGCTATATATAAATTTATATTTAATATATTAGCAATTAAAGGTGAGCAGTATTTAAATATTTTAATTCATTTAATAATAACAATACACTGGTGTAAAAGGAGATAAATAGACCAATGCAATGAAATGGCAAATCTAGAAATAAATCCGTTCACTTATAGGCTGATGATTTTAGACAAAGACGTCAAGGATGCATATTTGGGCAAGGACATGCTTTTCGATAAAGTGCTGGGAGAATTGGATGTACACATTTGCAAGAATAAAACTAGATCTCAGTCTCTCATTACATACAAAAGTCAACAGAAAATTGATTTAAGAACTATAAAACTATTAGAAGAAAATATAAGAGACAGACTGTCTTATATTGACCATGCAAGGATATTTTGGATAAGAATGTATAAGCACAGGCAACTAAAAATATAGATTGCATTACATCAAACTAAAAACTTCTGTGCAGCCAAGAAGATAACCAGCCAAGTGAAACTATAATTTAAAGAATGAGAGAAAATATTCACTAACTACACGTCTGACATGGATTTAATATCCAGGATATACAAGAAATTCAATTCAGCATCAAAAAGCAAAAATAATCAGATGACAACATTTGCAGAACTGAATAGATACCTCTGAACAGAAGACCTAAAATGGTCAAGAAATATATGAAAAAGCTCAGCATCACTAATCACCAGGAGATACCAATTAAGTCCACAATAAGGTAGTTTCACTCCAGTTAGAATAGCTATTATAAAAAAAAAAGAGAGAGATAAGTATTGGCAATGGTATGAAGAAAAGGGAACTCTCATACACTGTTGATGGGGAAGTAAATTTGTACAACTTCTGTGGAAAATTGTATGGGGTTTCTTCAAAAACATTAAGAATAGAACTAAATCTGGCCATTGGACTACTTGGTATATATCAACATGATATGAAATCAGTATGTCAAAAATTGTCTACACTTCATGTCACAATAATCAAGACCTGAAAACAACCTAATTGTTTAGCAGTGAATAAATGGATGGATAAAAAATGTCATACATAAACAATGGAAAACTACTTAGTCATAAAAAGAAGAAATTCAGTCATCTGAGACAACACAATTAGATCTGGAGATCATAGTGTTAATTGAAATAAGTCAGGCACAGAAAAATGAATACATGATTTCATTCATATGTGAAATTTTAAAAATTTGAGCATTTAGTGTAGAGAGCACAATAGTGGTTACCAGAGAATGGTGAGAATAGATGAAAGAGGGGATAAGGAAATATTGGTTAATGGTATAAAATCACATCCAGATAGGAGTGTTCTATTATATGGAGAGTGATTATGGTCAACAATATCATATACTACAAAAAATACAGGAGAGGACTTTGAAGGTTCTTATAAAAAAAGACATGAAAAAGGTTTGAGATATGGATACACTAATTATACAATGTATAAATATACCAAAATATTATACTGTACCCCATAAAGATGTACAGATATTCTGTCAATTAAAAAAGCAAATTTGGGCCCTGGTTGTAGAATAGTGGGTCAAGCCACCGTCTGGGACACTGGCATCCCATATGGGTGCTGGTATGTGTCCTGGCTGCTCCACTTCTAATAGCTGCCGAACTGTTGGCTCCTGCCGCCCATGTTGGAGGCCTGGATGAAGTTTCTGGCTCCTAGTTTTGGCCTGGCTCAGTCCTGGCTGTAGTGGCCATTTGGGGAGTGAACCAGCAGATGGAAAATCTGTCTTTCTGCCTCTGTCTCTCCATCTCTGTTACTCTGCCTCTCAAATAAATAAGTAAATCTTTAAAATGTGAATAAAAGGGCCAGAGCTGTGGCATAGCAGGTTAAGCTGCCCCTTACAGTGCAGGCATCCTTTATGGGCACCACTTTGACCACCAGCTGCTCCACTTCCAATCCAGCTCCCTGCTAATGCACATGAAAGCAGCAGAAAATCAAGTGATTTGGCCCCTGAACCACATGGGAGACCCGAATAAAATTCCTGGTTCCTCACCTAAGCCTCACACATCCCTGTCTGTTGTGGCCATTTGGGGAGTTAACCAGCAGATGGAGGATCTCTCTATCTCTGTCTCTTCCTCTCTCTCTCTGGAAAGCTTCCTTTTAAATAAATAAATAAATCTTTTTAAAAATGTGAATAGTATATCATAGTGAACCCACTGTATGTTAATATAAACATTGCTTAAAAATGTAACTATATATTCCAAAATAACAATTATTTTATGAGAAGAATAGTTTCTTTAAGTATATTTTTGCAAATATCTACATGTGTCTGAACAGTAGGCAGCCCGATTCTCATAGCTGCTCTGTATTCAATTTGTTGTGATATCATATATTGTGTTGCCTCTGCAAAAATCCTCTATACACTCATGAGAGTATGAGAGTAAATACTGAAAAGAATATCTTGATATTATTATGAAAATAGTTTTGACCTTGCAGGCTTCCTGAAAAGGCCTCAGGGACTTCCTTGGGTCTCTGGATCTCACAATTTGAGAAATGCTGCCTAGGTACAAACATATGCGTGTGTGCAGGCACACACACCCTTTATAGAAAGTTATCTTGTTTTCCTTGCTCAGGTTTTATTTTTTAGGTTTTCATTTGCTTGTTTTGGCTTCTTTTATGTAGAGGCTTTCCTCAACTACCACGTAACACCTACCTAACAGCCCATGTTTAACAATTAAATACTGATAAGGTACTGTGTTTGGGAAAAGAATTTTCTACGGGTGAGTTCATTCTAGGGAAGTGATAGTCAACCCCATTAAATGTAAAAATAATTTTAAAAAATCTTATAAGTCTGCTTTACCATCCTGAAATGAAAATCATTCTTAAAGTTAACCAAACTTATGAACACTTATAATTTCACCAATAACTATAGCATAATAATAATGTAAAAAAGAAATAAACAGAATGTCATTCATAATAAAATAACATGTACTTCAGTGTGTAACTCATCAATTATAGCTATCTTACATTTTACTGTGGACACTATGAAAAAGTCAGATTTTTGCGCACACACACAAGGAGTATACAAACATAGAGAATGCCTGTGAAGGTGGAAGCTATGAAAAACAGATGGTGTTGGTGAGCAATATTGATATCTGAATCATCATGAGTTGCATTGTTCTTTTTTTAAAATGAATTTCATTTTTTGTTTAAGGTATAGAATATGATGTTATAAAATGCATAGATTTCATAAAATTGTATGATAGTGAAACAAATTAAGATATCCATCATCTCACATAGTTACCAATTCCCCCCATGGCAACAACAGATATAATCTACTCATTTTTCAAAAATCCAGAATATAATAGTGTTATAAAGTACAGTCCTTAAGTTTTATATTAGACCTTCAGATTTATTCTTGCAACATATCTACTACTTTGCATCCTTTTTAGAAGATCTATCTATCATCTATCTATCTACCTACCTACTTACTTACCTATCATCTGTCTATTCATTTGAAAGTCACAGAGAGGGAGAGAGAAAGACACAGAGAGAGAGAGAGAAAGATAGAGAGGGAGAGAGAGAGAGATCTTCAACCTGCTGGTTCACATCCCAAATGGCTGCAAATTCCAGGGCTGGGCCAGGCTGAAGCCAGGAGCCAGAAACTTCATCCAGTTCTCCCATGTGGGTGGCAGGAACCCAAGAACTTCAGTCATTCTTAGCTTCTCAGGTGCATTAGCAGGAAGCTGGACTGGAATGGGAGAAGCAGGTACTCTAACTGGCACTTTGATATGGGATTTCCGAAGCAGTAACTGAACCCACTAGACCACAACACCTGCACCTACTCTGTCTCCTTTTATCTAAATCTCCATATTCCCATTTCCTGAACTCTTTCCCCTTTGCCAATCTTGGTAAACATTGTTTTATTTTCTATCTCTATATATTTGACTTAAAGGTATTCCACATGTAAATAAAATTATGCAGAATTTTTCTTTTTGCTTTTTGCTTATTTCAGTTAACATTCATGTTTGGCAAATGGCAGGATATCCACCTTTTAAAAGGCTGAATAATATTCCATTGTGTATGTGTGTGTTTATACATGCACACACACAACCATACATCCATATATAGGTATGTATACAGTTTCCTCATCCATTTCTCCATGCTTGGATATCCAGTGGTTTCCATATCTTGGCTTTTTGTAAAACGTAATACATGTTCTTTTATGAGGAAGTGATTTTATTTCCTTTAGGTATACACCCTGAAGAGGGATTATATTTTTCTTGTGATATAATTTTAAAAAACAATGAACTCTTGGCCAAATATCAAACCAAATGATATACCATATTGTTAAAACTTACAACCGTGTCCCTGAAAAATTCAGTGTTTCTTATGACCTTATCAAAACACATGTTTATCTGTCAAAATTTGTATTTATATGTAAAATGAAGTTAGTTGCTAGATTCACATAATTTTAAATATCTCCCTTTTTCCTAAGTTACATTCTACTTTGATACCAGAGTCTTTAGTGAGGGAGATCATTGTTCATCATGGAGTTTAAATGACAGGATGTCTGGAATCAGAGGTCATTCTCCATTAAGTACCAATCATGCTCCCCTTAGTCATTGCAAAAACCCACATGTTTTCAACCTACCACTACTGCAAGAACATCTGCTCTGGATGATCAATCAGGAGCCAGAATTTTGTTTGGAAAACTCAAAGACTAGCTGGTCTACTAGTTACTTCCTTTGTTTACCAATCAGCTCTTTACTTCCACCCCTCAGCCCTCCCGCCTGGTGACTTCCCCACTTGGTCCTGAAGCTCTCTAGTTCCATGTTTTCAGAGAATGAGCGGTGAAGAGGGGCTGACTATCTCAGTGGAGGTTCATGCTAGAGAGCTGGACACCCACTAACTGGTCAAGAGCTATCCAAGAGATCAATTGTTTCTTGGGTATAGTTCTGGTTATAAGACCTAGGGCACCTGCACCTGCATTTGTTATACTTAATACTTTTCCATGTTCATCAGGAAAAACGAATTAAGGAGAAATAAGGTTGCAGGTCCTTCTGGCTTTTGTGGTCTATTAGAGCTCTTTTGTTTGTTTTCATTTTCCTGAAAATATGTTGACCTTTCTGCAATCTGCTGTTGTCTCTTCCCTGGGTACCTCCTTAATGTTTTAAAGATCTTTGTTAGTTTACATTTTTGGGGGGAAGTTACTGAAATTTAATAAGTAGTGTTTAATCAGCCATATTGTATTTTAAGTCATGTGTTTTGGTTTTGTAATTAGAAAAGTCAATATTGTTAAAGGATGGTTGAGGAAAAGAATTTAAGAAAAGGAAAGCCCAAGAGACTTCTAAACCCTTTCTCAGTGTTTTCTAAACTTTAACATCACAAAACCATATGTCTGAACAGAACTGTGCATTCACCTCACTCTGTAAGTTTTCTCAAGACAGCTGACAAAAGACAAAGCCCTCTGTGGAATGAATGTTTCTGCATTGTCCTGAAAACTGCTGTCATGGCAGTAATTCAATACATTGATTTTGCCTACTTAATTTTGTTTGTTTGTTTACTCAGGGCCAAGAAAACTTGTATTGGTTGTTTTTTTTTTTTTTTAATTTTCTTCTGGAGACATAAAGTTTTTTTTTTTAAAAAAAAAACTCAGATTTGATCTCTTTCTTAAATCAGGAAATTTTGAAATAGGTACTTCTCTTCCTTTTAACCTTTATATCTCGTGAACTTTTAAAAATGTTTTTCTAAATGTTTTGATAAAATGCAGGATAGTCCACCTTCAGAAGTAGATGGTAATTAAAATAAATCAATATAAGTAATATATAAGTAAAGTTCCAAAGTTGTCTGCTGTGTTAAAAAACAAACAAAAGGTAAAGGAGAAATGGTCCATATTATAATTGTGCATACCAGGATACAATTAACTCAATAGGTAAATGAGAAATATTGCTGTTTGTTGAGTTCTTTGATTTTCTCTTGTTGTTGCAGAACAAGTCTCCAGAAGTAGCTGGAGGAGTTGCGATGGAACCCCCAACCTCTGTCCACTTGCCTGAAACACAAAGAGCAAGTCACTGGCATTGGAGTGGTGGTGGAAGAGAGTGCATATTTATTGAAAGCACAGAGCAAGGAGTTGAGCAGCTGTTGCTTAATTCCCAGGCTCCTCAAGCGGTTTGGAGTGAAGATTCTTACAAATTGAAGTTATGGCTGAGAGGTGCATTATCAGCTCATGTCCAAATTCCTGATTGGTCACTGATGCTCATGGCCTTCCTTTGATTAGTCATTGATGTTATGCCTTTTAAGGAATTTTTATGAAGGCCAGGTAGGCTTCAGTTGGTCTGAGTGTGGAGGATTGTTGGTTATGTGTAAGTGGTAGTTACCTTCTGCCCCAGACCTGGAACTTCCTTGCCTGGACCTGGAATTTCTATAAAAAGAAAATCTCTGAACAATGTTGGCCAACAGTTTTATCTATTGGAGAATCAAATGACTTTTTAAGTCCAGTGATTAGAACTTTAAGTCCAGTGATTAGAACCTTGTCTATTTGTTCTACTACCACAATTCAGTGAATTTCTTTTGATAAGTGGTTAATCATTAAGGACAGGCAAGGATTCATTGGGCTGAGTGAAACAGATGAGAGGCTGGGTTCTGGTATTATATGGCCTCTACATCAGGGACATTTGTGTATGGGTTCAGTCTCATAATCTCTCTTAGACCCTCTAAAGCTTCCTCCTCTGTCCAGTCTGGTCTTGCCATACTCTCTGATTCCTGGATACTTCCAGCTCTCTGGATGTTATGCAGAATCTGTGGAAAGGTAGCATATTTCACACTCTACCTGACTCCAACAAAAATAAAGGAAGAAGGAATTTTTACACATACAGAACACATACAGAATACCATACTGGCTGGAAAAAAATTAGTCAAATTTAAGAAGGAAACACATAGAGGCAAGAATACTTTGCTGATCTTGAAACCTGCAGAATGGTGGAATGGTGTAAATGTGATTCCAGAGAATAGACGATTTGGAGCAAGAAAGATGCTATCACTTTAATGCTTCTCTACTTGATCTATAAAGAAACAAAATATGAAACTATACACATATTTCATACTCATATTTTTATCTAAAATCAAGAAAATGTGCTTCTTGTATAGGGTACTCCATTATAACAAATGCACTCGCTGTTTTATAGTACATTATGTTTTTGTCTACACATACCAATATAATCTAGAGTAGCATTACAAATACTAGTCAACACATTATTTGGCCTATGTAATATGTCAAAAATGAAGATTGTAATGCTTTTATCAGATTGACTATCATTTTAAACAAAATAGAACTGTTTGAATTTAAAGAGTGTTTTTGAATTAAGTGAATTTAATTGTTTTAGATAGAAATTCATATTTCAGTAATGTTTTTCATAACTTCCTGCTAATCATTTTAACTAAAGCCACATAATGCAACCTTTCTACCGTATACCCTGGTAAAAATTTTATGAATAAATTTAATTTCTGGTAAATTAAATTATGGAGTTTAAGTCAGTTTTTCTTTCATTTATACTAAGTCCAACTAAAAATCACCTACTTCCGTTACACTGCGAAAGTCATTACTGTTTAACCAAATATTTTATCCATGAGCTATCTCTTCAAGAAAACAGAAACACCTTCCAATATCTCAACATTAGAAATGTGGTAAAGTGAATTGATCCCACAGTTGAGGGAAGAGTTGAGAAGCAAACAGGAAGTGGGGAATCCACAGATTAGGAGCAAAAAGAAGACACTACTCAAAAGGCCAAGTTCACCTACTAATGCTTCAACAGTGGACATCTCTGGCAGGGCCAGGAACCACAGAGAACATTCAGCTGTTGTCAGTAAATATATTAAGACACACAGACAGAAAGAAATCCTGGATTCCTCTTTTCTTCTCACCAATATAGCACCATGGACACCTACTGGCTGAACTTAACTAGAAACCAGCTAGTGTGGAATCATGGGAAATAATGAAACCTGAAGCTGTCGCCCTTCCCATGATATCAACCTCAGGGAGCAGAGACTGAGAAAGACATTCCTAGGAATAAGCACAGGATCAGCACCATCTCTGCTTTGTGCTACTTAGCCTCGATTTTCATCTACTTGTATTTATATCTCATACAACTTCATGTTTGGCATAAATGAGTCAATTAAAAAATCAGTTCACAAATAGAAGCCTATTATCAGTCTCTCCTAAAAATACAATATATACCAAATTTGTACTTTGACCCCAAATCTTATTCTTGATGGACAGCTCCAGTCCTTTGGTAGCTAATGAAAAATTTTTAAAAAGATCCTCTGGAAGCCAGAATCTGCTTTAAAAGATGAGCATTTATGACCAAAGGAGGCTCTGACTTTACTCTGGCATTTCTGGAGTGTGCACTGAGGTTTGCCAGAGATTCCATAGAGCTTCTTTATTTACCACCAACATTTTGAGCACTGTTCTTAAGAGCATTGTTACATCATAGGATTTGAGTGGCAAGGTAGCTTGTATCATAGCTTGGACTGTTGACAGAGACTTCTAATCTGGATCAATTTAAGTCACAAAATATAAATAAATATAAATTTCATAGCTTATTCAGTAAATGGATTAGGAAAACACGCAAACACTCTTCTATGTTTGTCCAGAACCAGGAAAGCATCTTACTCTATTCCTATATGATCAAGTACATTTGAAACCCTTGTTCTTTCTGGAACTCTATTTACCAAACCAGAACACTGGGCTATGATAAATTGCATTAGTGTTCTCAATTCTTCATCTGTTTCTGTAGGGTTTTCTTTTTCAAATGCCTACAATTTTTGCAACTAAATTAAGAATGATCAGTGTTCATCCTGTAGATGTACCCATTTTACCCAATTTATATTCCCTAACCAAATACTCTTAACTTTCTCCTCTATATTTATATCATACCCTTAAATTCAAGTATTTTAAACAGGTAACTAGTAATAATTTAGAATTCATGATGCTATTTCAAATTTTTCTTTTCTGATAAGCTAGAAAAATACCCCACAGGATTTATTAATTTAATTTATTATTATGAATAATTAAACAAGTTAAAAATTAAATTCACAGGAGGTATTGGCTGGTCATCAGTAGCTAAAAATGTAACTAGATGACTTACCACTTTGATTTTTCTTTATTTTTTGAAATTTAAATTAAATATTCTAGAATAACTAGTCATCCTTCATTGCTCTATATCCCAAAATAATGTTTATGTAGATAAGTTTGTTCTCATCCATTCATCGATTCAATGATGTTTGAATGTGTATCACCATCCAGGAACTGTTTTAAACTCTAGGATGCATATGTAAAATAAAGTCTTTGCTTTTATGGAGTTATTTTAGGAGCAATAAATAGAAAATAAATAAATCTGTAATATTTCAAGTGTTGACATGATATCCAAATGCTGTGACTGTAGGGTGATGCAATGGATGAGAAAAATTAAGGAGTGAACCATGAAGATAACACAGCAAAAGAAAATAAATAGCTAACTTTTTCATTAGTAAGCCAGTAAAAATGTTGGCATTTTTGCATGGAATTCTATATTATAAAATATGTCAGAAAAACTAAGAGTTTTCATAGCCATTAATGTTTCATACTATTATCTTTTTTTAAAATTTATTTGACAGGTAGAGTTATAGACAGTGGGAGAGAGAGAGACAGAGAGAAAGGTCTTCCGTTGGTTCACTCCCCAAATGGCTGCTACAGCTGGTGCTGCGCCGATCTGAAGCCAAGAACCAGGTTCTTCCTCCTGGTCTCCTATGTGGGTGCAGGGGCCCAAGCACTTGGGCCATCCTCCACTGCCCTCCCAGGCCACAGCAGAGAGCTGGACTGGAAGAGGAGCAACTGAGACTAGAACCCGGTACCCATATAAGATGCCGGCACCGCAGGTGGAGGATTAACCAAGTAAGCCACGGTGCCGGCCCCTATTATCTTGATTCTAAGGAAAATCATGGTTCGTTTCATATCTTAATTCTTACTATACATTTGGTACATATTATTCAATTCAACTTGTATTTACTGAATTCTTGTGTGTGGGGGAATGTGAAAGTTTACTTAAGACAGAGATCAAGCTGAATTCCCTGATGTGAAGAAAGTTACAAAATGAGTGGAGAGTCTGATACACGGATACAGATAATTGAAAAATGGATATAATCAGAGAGAAAACGCTGTGGGGTCTTAACAGAGGGAATAGGCATATCAAACGATAATAATTGCAATAACTGTGCTAATACTATTAACCATTGTTTTTATATTGATTATTATTTGCCAGGCAGGCTGCTAACTACTAACCAAGTCCAAATCATTAAAATTGCTCATAATCCTGTGTAAAGCACAATATTTAAAATATTGCAAGTATTATTCTGTTTTTCTTTGTTATAAATTATAATTTATTTTCTGAAACAGAATGCCCTTGGTCACTTCTAAACACAGATTACACATGTTGTTTGTATATAGTTTGAAGAAACATTGCCATGTGGCAAGTGAGTTGTCCAAAGAACCTTGGTACAATTTGACACTGTGGGTGCTTTTTTTTGTTTTTGTTTTTGGTTTTGTTGCCTATCTTATAGGTAAAGAATATAAAGCCTAGAGAATTTGTGACTGCTTACTTTTCATTGGCGGAATTAGGTTGTTGTTTTTTGAAATCAGAACCAAAAATCTTTGGGAGGTCATAAAAACTTTATAATTGATATCATGTAAATGAACAAAGGAGAAAAACTTGATTAATGTCTTAGAGAGAAGGAAGAAATAAGGCGGTAAGAGACGCAAAAGTATACAGAGTATCTATAGATCCCAGTAAGCCTTTGTTTGGTTTGAATGAAGCTAGGAACTATTAGATGACAGGCATCAAGAACCTTTGCAAAAAATGTTTCATACTTTTATGTAGATTAGAGAAAGAAGACCATAAAAGATTTATGTGTTTATTTTTTGAAAGACAAAGTGACAGAGAGATAGAGGGAGAGACAGAGAGATCTTCCACCAAAATGGCTGTAAGAGCCTGGGCTACGCTAGGCTGGAGCTAGCGGGATCAGAAGCGGAGCAGCCAGGATTTGAACTCCTCTGTTATGGGATTACAGGGTTGCAAGCAGTAGCTTGGCCTGCTGCTCCACGACCAGTAGCTCTGTTTGTGATTTATATTTAGAGTGCCTTCTAAACATGTTTACCAGCATTGAGTGTTCTCTTTGATTAATCTTTAGTATTGCAAAACAAAAAAATTATAATTTGTATTTAATAAGTTTAATGACTTTATATTTATTCTCCTTTCCTCTTTTTTGTATGCATGGGATTTATTTACTTATTTGTTTGTTTTCTCATCAATTCTCCTTTCCTCTTTCTTGCTTTTTGTACTGGCATATTGGCGTTAATATTTCTCTTACTGGTTTGTAATTAAATCTTTACTGATTAAATAAAAAAGAAGACCTTAAAAGAAAGATGATCATTAGCACACATCCTGGAGTAGAGCAGTATTCTTTTCTGACATAAAATTTGGAATTTTATTTTGACTTTGGGAATATGTAGATTAGGAATAGGTGTGTACTAAATGTGAAAACATGTTGCTAGCTTTTCTGTGTTGACTGTGTAATTGTGACTTTTCCCTAATCTATATTGAAATGATTTTTATTTTTAACTGAATCAGTCTTTTTTTTTTTAAAAAAGTTTTATTTATTTATTCATATGAAAGTGAAAGAGGGAGATCTTTCTTCTACTTTGGTTCACTCCCCAAATGCCCATTTCAATTGGGGCCAGAAACCAAGAACTCTCTCTGGATCTCCTACCTGGGTAACAAGAGAGTCAAGCTTTTGAATCCTCCCATGCTGCCTCCAAGGCACATTATTAGCAGGAAGCTGGATTGTCAGCTGGAGCAGGTTAGATGTTTCCATTAGTTTAACTGCTAAAATAAATAAATAAATAAATAAATAATTAAATTCTAAAATGTCCTTACCAGATATTAAGCTATTGAATAGTCTAAAATTTTATGATCAAGTCCATGAAAACTATATCCTTATCCTCCATGAGTTTAACATACTACTCAGTTGTTTCCTTTCCCAATATGTTCCCTTTTCATTCTACTTTCGGACCAAGAGAATCTTGCTTTCCTTCCCTTCTTCCTTTTTTTCTTACTATTATTTTGTGTTATTATTTCTATTTCTTTTGTTAATCAGAGCACCATAGTCCTTAAAGCTTGATTTTATTTATCACTTCGGAATTTCAACACCAAGAAAAATCCAATGCCATCTGAAACTGTTATTAATATTAGAAAACTTTTCTCAATTTTGGGACTAGTGTTTGAGATTACAGCATCAATACACTCATTTTTTTTTTTCCATCAGCCAACATTTATTGAGAGCCTATTATTCTATCAGTAACTTTGGGTAACAAATAACAATGAAATTCTTAAAAAGAGTATTATAGTGTAGAAGAGACAGACACACATAAAATATTGTAATACATTGTGAAGATCAGGATAAAGTGAACAAAGGGCTTAGTAAATACAGACATGGGGAGACCAAACTCTGTTGTCAGATGGCCGAAAAGACCTCACAAAGGAGGTATTCTGATCTTAAAACACAGGAGTACACTCATGAAGCAGAAACGTAAGATAGGGTACATGCAGGACAAGTAGGATGTGTAAATGTGTAAAGGTCCTGGGACACAAAAATGTTATAGAAAATTTTGGAAATGATGAAAGTTCAACATGACTGTACCATGGGGAGCCTGGAAGACATTGTTCTTTGGCGAGGCTAAAGGAACAGATATCACTAGATCAAGGAGGAGTGTACAGTTGGCTTTGGATTTAATACCAATTAACGCAGACAGAAGACAAATCTGAATTGTAGAGTAACATAATCATATATTTTGAAGGGAGATAACTTTGGAATCCATTGAGAAACCTAATTAAATACAAGAGATTAGTGAGAGTATATCAATTAGAAGGCTATTGGAACTGATTACGTAAGAGATCATGAGAATCTTAAGGGAGATGGTTACAATGGGGATGGAGTGTGAGGAAAAGAAAATGTATATATATTCGATTTCATCATTACTTGAATACAGATGGTACAAAAAATCTTTAGGGTATTTCTGCCATTTTTACATGGAAGGAGACTGTAGATTCTAGTGTTTTTAACCAATTTAAAGTGGTAAGCACAAGTGTGATATGGACAGGAAAAGGAACTTTCACAGGGACACATTATGTGTGAAAGGATGGCAGGAAGGAGACATGCGTAGCTAGTCAGAAAATGTTACTTTGGAGCTAGAGATGTTAGAACTATAAGTGTCAGGAAGGAAGCATCAAACTTCCTGCTAATGTTCCTGGGAAGACAGTAGATGAGGGCCCCTGACATACATGTGGGGACCCAGATGGAGTTCCTGGTTTTTGGCATCTTCCTGGCCCAGCCTTCACTACTACAGCTATTTGGGGAGGGAATAAGCAGGTAGAAGACCTCTCCCCCTCTCTCTGTTGCTCTCTACCTTTCAAATAAATAAATCCTTAAGAAATATTAAACTATATATGAAAACTATAATTGAGGATGTAAATTATTTTTTTAAAGATTTTTATTTATTTATTTGACAGGTAGAGTTACAGAACAGTAAGAGAGAGAGACAGAGTGAGAGTTATAGACAGTGAGAAAGAGACAGAGAGAAAGGTCTTCCTTTTCCGTTGGTTCACTCCCCTAATGGCCTCTACGGCTGGCGCTGCACCGATCTGAAGCCAGGAGCCGGGTGCTTCCTCCTGGTCTGCCATGCGGGTGCAGGGACCCAAGCACTTGGGCCATCCTCTGCTGCCCTCCTGGGCCACAGTAGAGAGCTGGACTAGAAGAGGAGCAACGGGGACTAGAACCCGGGGTGCCGGCGCTGCAGGCGGAGGATTAGCCAAGTGAGCCACGGTGCTGGCCTGAGGATGTAAATGATATTTAAGACTTTTAAATATAACTTGCAGTAACATCTGTTAGTGCTTGGTCATGTGAATGAGATGACTAGATGGCATGGAGAAAAAGAAAATAGCAGAAAATAATAAGAAAAAGAATCCAGTATAAATGAAACAGCATATACAGCTATCATAAACAAAGTAAATGCATTTCAAAGAAATAATTCTATATTGGAAAGTCTCATGGAGAAGCAGTAGTTTTCTATACAAACAAATACAGTTTTGAATTTGACCCCTTTTGCCTTCTTGGAATTAATCCTGCCTGGGCTCCCATTTTCTTACTGATAATAATAAGAACAACATATCCTAAAATCCCCGTTAAAGCAAATAATAAGGATATGTTTAAAAGGCTTTCCATAAATGTAAGGGATAAGAATATAATAAAGAAGAGAGAGTTTAAACAACTTTGATGATGGGAAATGAAGAGAATTTGTTTACACTAATCTTGTCTTCGCTCATTTTAATTTCTTCATTGTTTTGGTAATTGGTTAGTTACTAGTGCTTTCTAGAAACTCAAGAAGAATGCCAGGATTCAGAGCTAAGCCTCAATATTTACAAAGGTAATGAGTCTGTCAGCCATGGGAAGTCAAGTGCTCTTACTGTTTGGTATTGCTAACCGCAAACCTAACCTAAAGGGACACCTTTCTTGGGGGATAACAGTTCATTTGTCTTCATGCTAACTCTATCAAGGAATTTTCCTGTGCAGAAAGCAGCTCGTTTCACTAAGCTTGGTATGTGCAGTGTTTTTTATGTAGTGTACTGACAGCCAGTAACCGAACCTAATCCGTCAAACTCATTTCACATAAGACCTCAAGTATAACTCCAATTCTGATCCTTAAGGTAAAGGCATCACTGAAGTACTTAGTTCCTGACCTTTTGTTTTTGAACACAGAGTACTCTGGGTCTTGAGGTAGGAGAAGTATATTTCTCTTTGTACCATGCAATTTAGTCTTAGTTTTTGGGTGTTGCATTTGAAAATATGTTTGCCTATCATTTGCATACAATACTGCAACATGGATCAACAGTCTTTGATGGATTGGCCCTTTGCACCAGTCTAATAAACTGCATGTCTGTAACTTCATTCTTCATTTAATGGTTAACTCTTTTAGAAATACTACATTATTCTTGGTAAGATAATAAATCTGGTATTTTAATTTTGTCTAAGTTTCAGAAGCCCTAAGAATTTGGATGCTTATATAGCAGTGAACTTTAAAAAAAATCCAATAGTTCTAACTGTGTCACATCATTTCAGAACATTTTTTATGCAACAGATGTACTTTAATAGATACTCAATATTAATTCTAACAGCCATTCAGTATTTCCCCATTATTAAAAAAGCACAAAAACAGGCATTGGAGAACTGTTTCTGCTCCCTCAATGGCTGCCCTTTACTTCCTCAGGTGTTTGCTGAATGGCTTGCTGTTTGCTGAAGAGCAAGGACTCTTCACAAGTATAGAAGATACTCATGTCAGGCAGATAATTAGACAGGACCAACTGAGCAGAGGCTACAAAACCCTCATCCAGGGGTTGGAAAGGGATCTTGCTCTATACTAGGAATCACCCAAGACCACCCACTTTGAGGTATTCTGACAAAATAGGCACTCAGCCAAACTAGAAGAGTCTAGCTTGTAGCCACATGTACAGAGAGCCCAAAGGTATGCTGTTAGGTTTAAATAACTTGGGGTTATGGCCTTTCATGGCCCCCAGAAGAAAGAGACTGAGATGGATCTCAATAGAGATAGGTTGCTTTACTGAAGCAAAGAGGGGCAACAGCTGCTTGCGTGGCCTGGGTAAGGCTGGGCTTTCATCTGATCTGGTTGCCGAGGAAACTTGGCACCAGGGGCTCTCCAGAAGACTTCCACTTATTTGGGTTTGGGAGGCGTTTTGCAGGTTGGGAGAAAGAGAGAGAGAGGACAAGTGGTGGTAACATTCTTCTAAGCCATATTGTCCTTTATATGCAGCTCCTAGATGTCAGTCTCAAATATCAATCATGAGCAGAACAGCCACATCACAAGTTAATACCCATCGCACTTTAAGTATAGAAGTCACAAACCAAGAAGAAAGAGTGCCACATGTTCTCTTGGCTGGCCCTTTCCTCCCTTATTTCAATGAACTTTTGCTTTACTATCCCTACTTTCATCTCTCTGAACTATAATTTGTTATTCTACCTGCAAAAAGGAATCAAGCTAAGCTGGTTACTGCTGCTAACACTCAGAAGTATTTGCTCTGTAGGTGTGCTCTGTGAAATAGCAAAAGGAATGGATAAGAAACCATGAAAACCCAAGCATTTTGTCCATCGGTATGGTAGTTGAGCTTGTTCTGTTGTTAATGATTCTATTTCAGTAAGAACAATGTAACTCCTATTTTATGTGAGTCAATAACAACTTAGAGAAGTTAAAACCTTTTTTTGTAGGTGTGCTATCTTGTTTAAAAGCATTTTATCAACACAGAATTTTTATTTCTGTTAGTTTTACTTGTAACACTCAACATCACCATGGACCAACTTTGAGACTCAAAGCATGTCTACTATTGCTTCAAAGCAAATGAGAACAGCAGATTTCTATATCAAACAGTTTTTAGAACTTTTAGAAGACATCATTCTAACTAATCTAAGATATATTAAAATGTTGGACATTTAAGGGAAACCAGATATATTTATAGAAGAGTAGGTAATTGTTCTTTCTTGATTTTTCCTAAATATCCAAGAAACTGAATTTTATGTGGAAGTCAAAATTTTGATAAAATGATTATAAAATAAAAGTAACTATGTAGACAATTGTCTTTGGCCATAGTCATAATCTTCCAAACAGAATTATGGGATGATTATTACTTCTGTCATCAAATTTCAGCTGAAGGGACTGGCGTTGTGATGCATCAGGTTAAGACATTGCTTGTGACAATGACAGACCATATCATAGTTTCAAATCCTGCAGTTCTGCTTCTGGTCAAGCTTCCTGCTTTTATGTCTGGGAAGGCAATGGAAGATGGCCCAAGTTTTGGGCCTCTGCCACCCTGCTGAGAGATCACAATGGAGTTCCTGGCTTCTGACTTTCTCCTGGCCCAGATATGGCTGCTGAAGCCATCTGGGGGAATAAACCAGTGAATAGAACATCTCTTTCTCTCTCACTCTTTCTATGTCAGTGTCTCCCTGCCTTTCAAATAAATAAATTTAAAATATCCTTTTTCAGCTAGAATTTATTTTAATAGCATTGATAAGTGCTTATATAAAGCCAAATTTGCATTGTGAATGTGTAAATTCATACCACATCCTGTTATTTCCAAATTTAAAGGTCTTATTTGAAGAAGGAGTAAAGATAATGAAAGCATGTACATGTATAAGTTTTCTCCAACATGTGACTCAATTTGGAAAATGGTACAAGTTCATCTCAAGTAAAACCCTCTGTCTAAAGAAACATATGGAATTAAAACATGAAAAATTTATGAAAACACTTACTTACTTTTAGGGACCCAAATGATGGTAATACCTGAAATTCAACCTTAGCATGGAAGACAAAAAAATTATGACTTTGTTAAATTGCTTGGAAAACTTCCCCCAAAACATAGACTCTCTAAAATACTTTAAACATTTATTTGTCATTTTTGTTTGAAAGAGAGAGTGACAGAAAGAGGGATAAAGACAGAGAGATCTTCCATTCATTGATTCACTACCCAAATGGCAATAACAGTTATGGTTGGGCCAGGCTGAAGCCAGGAGCCTAGAACTCTACCTTTGTTTTCCGCAAGGATATCAAGGGCCCAAGAGCTTGGGCCATCATCTGCTCCCTTCCCAATAGGAAGCTGGATCCACAGCAAAATAGCTCCGTCTCAAACTGGCACTGGACTATGGGATGCTGACGTCACAAGCAGCAGCTTAACTTGTCTTGCCACAACACGGATTCTGTTAAAATACATCTTATCTGAAATAATGTTCAAAGGACATCTCCACAGTTCATGTGCCCTCCCACTGCCCCTGGACGATTTCACCTTTTTGTGCTGACCTCTTCATCATAAGAGAATAAGAGCACCTGGCTCCCTAAATAAACTAATAAGGTGTTGGTGCCTCGATGACTCAAGGGAGTTCAGAGAGAAATAATTCCATTTGTTGCTTTTTCTTTTTTCTGCTAAATATCAGATTAAATGATCTTTTACGAATGGACATTATTTTGACTGAACAAACATATGCTGTTGGCATCCTATTTAACATTGTTTCATGATTCCTTCCTTAAAAATAAGTCTATACTTTTATACTCCTCAGGATAAGGATCTTCGAATAGTGGGATTTCAAATTATTTTTCCTATTTTTCATTTTCATTGTGATTTTGCTTGGCTTGTGATAGCCTCAACTTTCACTTCCAATCAATCTTATTCACAATCTTCTAAGACATATTGTAGATACTGTGGGAAAGTTCCAATTGACCCCAAATATCTTGTTTACCACTAGCCATCGTCCTCATGTTTCTCACTCATAAATTCCTTTTTGAGAGTCAAAGCCATGCTCTTCTGAGTACTACTTATTATGGAAACATACCCGCAGGAATTTAATTTACTTCAATAAACATTTGTTGTGAATCTTGTTTTTTCTTTTATTTGGTGGCAAACACCAAACTGGTGGGAATATAAAGAATGACTCAGTTTTTCTCTGAAACAGCTCAAAGCAAGCAAATTTTTAAATAGGATAGTTTTAACATTTGCTGATGAAATAAAGCAGCATAGTAGAAACGTACTGACCACAATCTGGGGCTTGGGGAGACACTGGGGAAGACTTTGAAGATATGACCCATTATCTGGGATCTGAAATGGTGAGTAGAAGTTAGCTGAGTATTAGGGTGTTTGTGTTTGTGTATGGTGTTGAAGGTGCAAAAGTTGGAGCAGATGGACGACAGAAGGATGAAAGACATTCCAGCTGAATTCTTGCAACTCATATTAATCCTTTGAATTAATAATATATATGAGGGATTGGATGAAAAGGTTAGTGAAGGAATAATGAGTGGGAAAAGAAACTAAAGAGGTAGGTGTGGTAAGGGAGCAGTGTACTTTATATCCATTCCTAAGGATGTGACTTTTATTCTGTCATTGGCGGAGTAACATTAAGCTGAATAATGACAAGGTTAAATTTATAGTTCAGAGAAGTCATTTTAGCCAAAGTGCAGAGGGATGGATTTCAAGCATGGCAAGTCTAGAATGTTATTGGTTAGGAGACCATGGTGAGAGTTTGGCCTTGATCCAGGGCAGTGGTAAAATGTTAAGAGAATAGATGACAGATTTAAGGAGGAGAAAAGCCAGCATGATGTTTTTCCTGCATCATTGTTTTTTTCTTGCAGATTGATTTGTTGCATTAGAGGAGCAGAAGAAATGGAAAAAGAAACCAGTAATGGAGGAGTAGTGATGATTAAATAAGTTAATACATATGGATAGTGCTATAATGGTGATAGTCTTTGTTTTTATTATCATGGAGTAGTGAAAAGCAAAAATCAGAATGGTGCACTGATCTCAATAAACAGGCATCAGTGAAGAGCTGCACTCACAGTCTGGGCCCTGGAGTCATGGGTCTACTAGAATGATGTGTGCTGAGAAGGGGAGGCAGACAGCAGGGAACCTTGGTAGCTGTGGGCAATGGAAACCATTTTTCAAGGTAAGCAAGACATCAAGGGAATACAGCATAAGTAAGATGTGCCCTAAGTTGCTTCATGTGAGGAAAAAAGGGAGATGTTTACAATAGTCACAGCTTCTGCACCACCTAATTTGCAGGACACTGTCTTCAGGATACCCCAGAAATGAATGTCCATCCATTTCTGTCTTGTTCTACCATGCTTTCGGAGTACACGAAGATGCAGAAGCATGTGTATGGAAATCCATAGAAGTGTCCCATGTACATTCCATCAGCGTTTTGCTTTGCTCAAGGATTTTTGCTGGACCTAAAAAAACGCTCATCTGTTTAGAAAGAGGATTTGCATTTGCAAATAGATTTGCAGGCAGATCCAACAAGCAGCACTTTGCCATTTGCAAATCCGCTGGAAACATCTGGGTTCCTGTCTAGCCCCCAAATTCTTATATAAATGGGCAACTCTAAGATCACAGTTTAGACATGATTTAAAAAGTAGAGATAAATGCTAAGTAATTTGAATAATTTTGTTGATTTTGAAAGCACAACCTATTTTGTTAACAAAATTGAACACAAGTAGAAACTAAGCTATTTCTGCTAAAGGAGAATTAAATAATTGAAATCAATAAAGGGACAACAATAAAAACACCTGACTTTGTTACTTGGAGAAAGGTTAGGACACTTTTTGTGGAACAAGCTTATTAATCAGAGTTTTAATTTAGATTTATGCTCTACCTATTCATTGATGCTCTAAGACATAAGGAAAAAAAATTGACGACTTATTTATCATGGAACAGAAGATACACGACCTATGCAAGTTTTTTTACATACAAAATAAACAAGTAAAATTCTTCTCTAGTTTAAAAAGCGGCATTGTAATCATCCAGGAAGAAATTTACTCAGGATAAATTTATACTGTACCAGTAGACTATAAGAATTCCATTAATGCTCCATTGATATCATCAATGAAGAAAAAGGCAAAATGGATGCATTGCTTCTGCTCCACTGAGTCTGTAATGAAGCAGCATTAAAGCAGATGCTGTCTTTTAGACAGCTTTTTTCCCTCAAAACATCACTTGGTATATTGCAAGATTCCTCAGAAAAATATCTTTTGACCTTGTGGCCCTTACCTTTTATTACTTGTATTCTTTTTTTTTTTTTTTTTTTTTTTTTTTTTTTTTTTTTTGAGAACCACGGCCTTCCATTTGCTCTGTGGTGCTACATGGTAATTTGAAATTTACAATGGAAATTGCAAATAGAAAAGAAGAGTTTGAGATTGATACTGCCCAAAGCATCTGTGCCAATGAATCCCAGTATTTCAGAAATGTTGCCCATTGTATAATCTTGTAGTCTTTACTGATATGATGGAGCACCTGCTACAAGAGTGGAAATTTCCTTCATTATTTTTTCCTTTCTCTTGGTTAAATACATATTTGGAGTTTCCTACAAGGATGAATTTCATATTTTGGCAAACACTAAAATCATAGTCATGAGCTGGATTTCTGTTTCTTTCTGCTGTCAGCATGATACTGATTGTCATTGTCAAATCTTTCATGTAGTGATCTACTCAGATTGTTTAGATCGCCTAACCTCAGTTATGTTTGGATTGGTTCATTCTATGTTTGTGTGTGTGTGTGGGTGTGTGTATGTCAGGGGAGGGATGGGTGTGTATGTTACTTGACAAGTACATTACACCTTGGAAATATTTCAACACTAAAAGTGTGAAGTGGGGGAACCTATACTTTTGAAATTGATGCCCTGGGACTCCACATTCATAAGGAGGCAATATATGTAAAGGAGCAGAAAAAATATAATGAATAAACTATATCTGTTGCAAGAGAGAGAGAGAGAGGGAGAAAGAGAGTGCAAAATCAGTTCTTAAATAAAGAAAATACCCAAGCTACCTTTCTAAAGTCTAAAAGATGAAGTTCTAGTTTTCTGATGATCTAAAAATATTGGACATGCTATACATATTCAATACTCGTACAGTTTTCCTAACACAAGTCCCTTACATTCTCAGATTTTGCATTATCTATGGGCCATTGTTCTAGGATGACTACCTCAGATTTAGTATGTTCAATAATGATTCTTCCTCTTGCATGCCCTCCTATGTCTCTCCCATCTGAACAACAAAGATAGATTTTCTGTGAATGCTACCACCATTTATGTGTTGTCAACATTAACCACTTGGATGCCATTCTTAATTTCTTCTTCAAACTCAACATCAAATCATTTTATCCTACTAATTTTCCACATTATTACCCAGTTCTCAAGTTCATTCATTTTTCATGACTTTCCTGTTACCGTTTAATTTTAGGCTCTCTATTTTTTCCCTTTGATTATTGATTATTTCACTTGATTGATCTTTCAAAGTTCACCTTTGTGACTCCTTTATTTCTTTCAAATGTCTTCTATACATTATCAATGATCTTTCTGAAATGTCATATTGAATTTGTTATCCGTCTGCTTTAAAGCTGTCAATAATTTTCCATCTTAAAGATAAAATCAGAACTTTTTCATTTATATAAGGCCCTTCATAATTTATCACCTTATTCCAGAATCACCTCTTTCTCTAACCTTATTGTTTTCGTTCCAAACTACTTACAGTACCTCAAATGTGCAATACATTTTCCTACCTCTTTGCCTTTGTATGTACTATTATTCCTTATGTAAGGAATATTCCTTGTCCTCTTTACTCAATCATAAATTCCAACATTTCACTTAACACAGGGCATCACATTGTTTTTGGGGTATTTCCTAATCACCTTGGTGTAGGTTTAGTTTCTACAAAGCAGCCAAGCATACAAAGGCTAATGTGTCTTAGTGTTGGGAAGGTGAACATACCAAGTATCAAGGCCATTATATCCACTTAACTGTGTGCCTCTATGGCAACCAATGTCAAGGCAACCAAGAAGCACACCTACTTGGCTAGCCTCCTCGGGTCCATGTTATGCAACTGTTTGGGTCTGAGCAACTATGGTCAAAACCCATACAAGCATCCGGGGGTCATGATTAGATGAGGCTACAAGCGGATGAATGCGGACACACAGATGTGGCCGTATGTGGATGTGTGGCTGTATGTGGCCATGTGTGAATGTATCTCTGTATGTTTATGGCTGACCTCTGCCGTGGGCACAAAGGTGGATATCTCTTCTGGTCCCACTGCCCTCACACTACTACTTGTTAGTTTTTCCTTTCTCACCGCCACTGTGAGCAAAGGAGAAATAAACCTGCAAACATCTCCTACTTGTTCTCTGATCTGTCAGAATTTGCGTGGGCCTAATCCCTGTGCAAACAGTTAGATCTTAATTTCTACTACCATGTTTTTATTAATACCAGCAGCCTATTTTATGTGCATTATAATCAATTCAGAAAACATATAGTATGACAAAGTGAGGAAAAATTAGGGAGGGCATACTTGTGATTAGAGTGACATGGTAGGGGCCGGCACCATGGCTCACTTGGTTAATCCTCCACCTGCGGCACCGGCCTCCCATATGGCCGCCGTGTTCTAGTCCTGGTTGCTCCTCCTCCAGTCCAGCTCTCTGCTATGGCCCTGGAAAGCAGTGGAGGATGGCCCAAGTGCTTGAGCCCCTGCACCGGCATGGGAGACCAGGAGGAAGTACTTGGCTCCTGGCTTCGGATCAGTGCAGCGCTGGCTGTAGCAGCCATTTGGGGGGATGAACCAATGGAAGGAAGACGTTTCTCTCTCTCTCTCTCTCTCTCTCTCTCTCTCTCTCACTGTTTAACTCTATCTGTCAAATGAAAAAAAAAAAGAGTGACGTGGTATATTTTAGGTGTGACTTGTCTTCTTCGTAATAGACACACATCTAAATTACCCCAGTTGGAGAAGTACATGGAGAAGGGGATTTTTAAACACAAAGGGTGTTACAGGTTTTTCTGGTAACTGGAATAACTCTGGAAACTGTAGACTCTGGGAAAGGCTTTCTTTTTCACAGTGAAACAGAGATATCTTCCAAGGGTGTTTCTTGGAGGACAAAGAAAAATTTAAGACTAAAATGTGACACAGAATCCACCAAAATGTTCTATTGCTTCTACTTTTCCTGTGAATGTTCCTGTGAGTGAAGGTACATGGGGGAAAAATAAGCAGTAAGAGAAAAGATGTTAGGCATATTCTGACATTGAAAATCTAAGTCTACTGCAATACACTTTATGTTCAGCTAGTGTAATGCTGATTCAGTAATCATGACTCCCATACCACTGATGCCATCCACCCTGAGGGCCTTATTGGAGATGAGTTGATGACAGCACCTTTGCATGTCCAGAACTGTGAGTTAAATAAACTTCTTTTAAAGTGTTTATTTATTTGAGAGAGAGAGAGAGAGAGAGAGAGAGAGAGAGAGAAATTGAGAGTTCCCATCTAATGATTCATTCCTCAAATGGTTGCAGTGGCCCTGGGCTGGGGCTAAAGCTAGGAAGCAGGGACTCAATCCAGGTCTCTCACATGGGTGACAGGAACTAAATCACTTGAACCATTGCTGCTTCTTTCTGGGATCTGCTTTAACAGGAAACTGAATTCAGGTCCTGGAGCTTATAATCCAACTCAAGCCCTCCAACGCAGGACGTGGGTGTCTGAACCAGCATGTGAACTGCTAAGCTAAATGCCCATCCCTATAGCTCTTTTAAAAAATAAAATTAGCCTGCCTTGGGTGTGTGTAGTAATGAGAAACAGGCTAATAAAAGTATTATTCTGAGGGGCCAGTGCTGTGGCACAGTGGGTTAATGCTCTGGCCTGAAGCGCCGGCATCCCATGTGGGCGCCGGTTCCAGTCTCGGCTGCTCCTCTTATGATCCAGCTCTCTGCTATGGCCTGGGAAAGCAGTGGAGGATAGCCCAAGTCCTTGGGCCCCTGCATCCGCATTGGAGACCTGGAAGAAGCTTCTGGCTCCTGGCTTCGGATCTGCACAGTTTTGGTGGTTGCAGCCAGTTGGAGAGTGAACCAACGGATGGAAGACTTCTCTCTCTCTCTCTCTCTCTCTCTCTCTCTCTCTCTGCCTCTCCTCTCTCTGTGTAACTCTGACTTTCAAATAAATTAAATAAATATTTTAAAAAATAAGTATTATGCTTGAAACAAATGAAAAGTGATAACTTATGCCTATTGTATAGCACAGAGTCTGACACTTACCAAGTTCTCAATAAACAACATTAAACATGTTTTGTATTACCACATTGCTAAATAAAAAAAAATCAAGTACATAAACTACTGGGAAGCTTAAAAGTTAACACATAGAAATGTGGTGTCATGGGTAAAGCCACTACCTGCAACAATGGCATCTCACATGGGGACCAGTTTGTGTCCTGGCTGTTTGACTTCTAATCCAGCCCCCGGTTAATGGCCTGGGAAAAGCAAGGCAAGATGGCCCATGTATTTGGATTCCTGAAACACATGTGGGAGATCCAGATGAAGCTTGTGGCTCCTGGCTCCTGGCTTCAGTGTGGCCCAGACCTGGTGTTGCAGTCCTCTGGGGAAGATTGCTCTCTCTCCCTCTTTCTCTAACTCTTTCAGATAAATAAATAAATAAATAAATAAATAAATAAATAAATCTTAACAAAAACCTCCACTGTACATGAGAGTTGCAGCGGTATTAGCATGAATGAGGAGATGGTAAGGCATAGCTAAGGAACACTTCGATTTATAATGTTTAGCAGACATGTAACCCATCTGCAGAAAATACTCTAAGAATCATCTTGAGAAGTAATCCAGCTGAAGTGTGGGAACAATTTACCATGACATAGCAATTTCATTTTTTCTTACAGTTGGGATGTTTCCTGGAATGTAGTGTGAAAGGTATTCAGCATCTATACAGAATAGGTGGTCTCCCTCTAAAGCCTTACACCTGCATTGCTGTGAAAGGAAAAGGAGGGGGCTGAAGGTATAACCTAACGGTGTCAACTGTTAGCTATTGAACAAGAACCTGCATCCACTATATCGGTGATGTGATTAATCATTCTCTGGTCCAAAAAGAAGGTTGCTCACGTTGAAATTTTGATTTATGTGTGCTCTTGCATTATCTCCTAAACTCTAACCACTTGCCAGCATGAACTCTGTAATGAGTTTGGCATTTGTGTAGGACTTTAGAAACATTAAATAATGAATCCTTCCAGAACATCTCCTTGTATTACTATATCCTACTCAATTTTTAGGTGGAGAAAGTAGAGATAGTGTATGATTCACTAAATCCTCATATCAAGTTAATAAATCAGAGTAGTAGGGATAATTAAATGTGTTCAAACATTATGGAATCTTTAAACACACTTCATAGAATCCAGCTGGACTGTACAGATCTAAAGAATTAAAGATTCCAAATTTCTGAAGGAAATACTGACTTTAAAGGGTATTTATTTTGTATTTACTATTGTGAACATTTATTCAATGCTTCTTGTAGCGTAGTTATCATCCTCCTGCCAGTATTATACTCACACAAAAATAAAATAAACTTTTAATGAATGATACATGCAAATGTTTAAAATGTTATGGTTCTAAATTTTAGAAAATGTTTTTATTTAAAGTGTTATCTTTGATGTAGAGTTAAAATATTGTGCCCAACTAGTGTCTCAAAATGCCTTGTAGATGTCGTGTTTGGCTTTGCCCAACAGATCTTAGTAAACATACTTTGTGTATCTGAAATGTTGCAAAGTTCTGTTATAAACCAAAATGTTTTAGTAATAATCCATGTGAAGATGGCAGCTGCTGAGCTTGAAAATAGATTTTCTTGAAAAAAAAAAAAAAAACAGCCCGTTCTTTCAAGCTGCTATAAAGTAGCCTATAGTGCAGAGAAAAGAAATTTACATAGTCACAGCAGCTAACAAACAGAACACAAGATTTTTAGTGGAAGGATATTTGGGTTCCTGAAGCATATGTAGATAAGCCAACTTGGGCCTCAGTTGTGGCTAGACATTGTTGGAGAACAGAAATCAAGTTCTAGTACCTAAACAAGATAAGTAGTCTAATATAAGAATTCCCCATATTAAGTAGGGGCTCCATACGAGTTTGCTTTTAGGGTAACTGGACACAACAGAACAAAAATGAGAAAAATAAAACAACAGAGTCCCTTTTGAAGATGATTTCAAGAAAGATCTTTTTGACATTGAATAAAATATGAAAAAAAAAAATCTTTAAAAATTTAGTTCCTATCCAGCTCCCAACTAATGTGTCTGGCAAAGCAGCAGAAGATGAGTCAGGTGCTTAGGCCCCTGAACTCATGTTGGAGACCTGGGGGAATCTCCTGGCTCCTGGCTTCAGACTGGTCCAGTTCCAGCCATTCCAGCCGTTTGGGAAGTTAACCAGCAGTTGGAAGATCTCTCTCTCTCTCTCTCTCTCTCTCAACTATGCCTTTCAAATAAATAAATAAATCTTTAAGAAAATAAAATAAAAGGTATTTTCCTTAAAAATAAAAATAATTTCACAAGGGAAGTAATAATGTAAACTAAAAACTAAGTATCAAGAAAATAAGACCTCTGAATGAGAAACAGGCTAAATAAATCTGAAAACTTGCAGCTAGTGGAAGTATCAAATATAAACAAACATTTCTAAAATTACCAGGTATAAGGAAAGTGATAAGCATTAAAATATCACCAGGGTACATGAAAGAAAAAAATAACAGCAAGGCTGGAAAAGAGTCAAGCTTAACTTCCAGAGATGAAAAATATAATTAAACTTTGAAACTCAATAAATGTAATTGCATGAAATGAAGCAGAGCTAAAGAGATAATTAGTGACTTGGAAGATGGGAAATAATATACAGAATGCAGTACACAGAAACAAATAAAAACTTGAAACTTTAAAAATAGGTAATTTGTGGATAGAATGAAAATGCTTAATATGCTTATAATAAATATTTAAAAGAAAATAAGAGAGACAATAAGGTGGAAGCAATGTTGGTAGAGTCAATAGATTAGAATTTCTGGAATTACCAGAACAATTAATGTACAATCCAGATTCAAGAAAGTAATAAATCTGTGACAGTATAAGCAAAGAGATAAATTAAAAATATGGAGAAATCCAAACTAGACAAATTGCTTTGAAACTGGAGCATAGACAGGGAAATAAAATGAAATAAAAAACCAGAAAGAGGGTTGGGCTTTTAGCATAATACTTAGGAGACTGCTTGGGATGCTCCCATCCCATATCAGAGTCCTGCGTTTGAGTCCTGGGTCTATTCTTCATTTCAGCTTCCTGCTAAAGTGCACCCTGGGAGGCATAGCTGATAGCTCAAATAGTTGGGTCCCTGACACTCAAGTAGGGAACCTGGACTAAGTTCCTAGCTTCTCGGTTTGGCCCTTGCCCCTGAGTCATTGTGGATATTTGAAGAGTGCACCAACAGATAAAAATCTCTCTTTTTTTTCCTGTCAAATAATAAATAAATAAAAGAATCAATAGTTATGTACTTTTAAAGAAACCCACCATATGCTTTAAAAATAAAGATTGTACTACTGGATTAGAAAAGATTTCATGATAGCCACAAGAGTCACATCTAAAACAAAGATATAGAAAGTGTGGAAGAAAAAGGATAAAGAACATACATCATGCAAAAGGAAATTAAATAAATAAAAATGGTTTTATTAACATAAGAAATAAATGAAATAATATAAAACACATTTTTGATTTAATGAAAAGTTACCAAAACATTAACTGTGAAAATATGTGAAGTAAAAATAACAGAAATACTTGGAGAAACATAGTGGGAAATTGTTAAATAATTTCATCAATGAATTGTTAGAAAATAATCCCCAAATTATTAGATATAGGAAATTTGAATGCCAATAGCCATACCATAAATTAGAAAGCAGCTAAAGCTACACATAGAGGAAAGATTTTATATGTTTAGAATTACATATTTTAGATATAAAAAATAGATATAGAAAGAAAGAGTGTGTGTTGGTACACTAAATAAGCTACAAATTCAATTTATTCAGTAGAAACCAACAAGCGAAAATAAAGAAGAGATATAGAAAGCATTACAATAGAAAACATACAATAAAGAAGATCATAAAAGCTAAATGTTGCTTTCTAAAAGATGATTGAGATTGATCATCTCTCAGGTCAGAGTAGTTACGACGAAAGGTGTCACAAGTAAGTAATACTGAGGACTAAAGAGGGACCTAAAGATATTAGGAAGGCCAGCGCCGCAGCTTACTAGGTTAATCCTCTGCCTTGCGGCGCTGGCACACCAGGTTCTAGTCCCGGTTGGGGTGCCAGATTCTGTCCCGGTTGCCCCTCTTCCAGGCCAGCTCTCTGCTGTGGCCCGGGAAGGCAGTGGAAGATGGCCCAAGTGCTTGGGCCCTGCACCCCATGGGAGACCAGGAGAAGCACCTGGCTCCTGCCTTCGGATCAGCACAGTACACCGGCTGCGGCGGCCATTGGAGGGTGAACCAACAGCAAAGGAAGACCTTTCTCTCTCTCTCTCACTATCCACTCTGCCTGTCAAAAAAAAAAAAAAAAAAAAAAAGATATTAGGAAGATGTTCTTAAGGATAATATGAACAACCTTTTAGTAATAAATGTACAGAGTTAGATAAAGTAGGAAAATACATTATCCAAAAATGAATCCAGAAGGAAGAGAATACTTAAGTAGTGTATACATATATATTTAGAAATTAAATCATTAATCAAAAATATTTCCACAAGGGGACTCAAGTCCCAGATGGCTTCATTAATAGGTTTTACCAAACACTCGTAAAAGAAATAATTCTATCTTCTCAAACTGTTCCTGAAAATAGAAATAAAAGTAACTCTCCCACTCATTCTATGAGGTTAGTATAACCTTGACACAAACCTGACAAGGATATTTCAGGAAAACTAAAATGCATGCTACTGTAACATACAAATATAGATACAAAACTACCAAATCAAACATTTGCAAATGAAATTCAGAAATATTTAAAAAGAATAATATATCTTCTGGTAAAATCCTGCAGGAATTGCAGTTAAGTTGTAGCACTAACGACTTAGACTAGACAGAAGCCCCATAGATTCTTAGGTAATGTCTCTACAAGACTGCCCTTATGACAGATATCCCCAACACTATTGGTACCAGCTCTGTCAAGCTCACATTTGTGACCAACAGGCTATAAATTTAGGGATTCTTCCAACACTGTCAGTTTTGATAATATTCTAAAGAATCTTTAGTAGCTCAAGAAAGTGTTATACCCACAATATTAATTTATTACAAAATATGAAGTTTAGGCAGATCATCCAGATGAAGAAGCAGATAGGGCAGGAAAGGAAGTTGGTTTCCCATTACCAATCAATATAAACTATTACAATAATAGAAAGACAAAAATCATATAGTTCTCTCAATAGGTGCACAAAAAATTCAACTTCCATTCATTTTAGCAAATTAAGCATAATGAAACACATCCTAGATGACTCTCTGTCCCATGCTCATTAAATGCAAGTGGTCACCAAGTTCTGTCATCACCAGGTGCTTTCCTGTTGATCTTTTCCGGCAGTTACAGATACTGTTCTGATTCTGGCCTTTGTCATCTCTTGTCAAGACACTTAAATTGCTTTACTGATCTATTTTAATGTTTCTTATCTTCAATTCATCCCCCAAAATTTCTAGTATATAAATAATTTAGTTTATGCATTTTGCACATTCTTTTTCTTTAAAAAAAAGATTTACTTGCTTATTTGAAATGCAGATTTACAGAAATAAATGGAGAGACAGAAAGAGAGAGAATCTCCCATCTGTTGGCTCACTCCCCAGATGGCTGCAATAGCTGGGGCTGGGCCAGGCTGAAGCAAGGAGCCGGGAACTCCATCTTGGGTCTCCCCTGTGGGTGGCAGTAGATTGCAAGTGGAGTAGCTGGGACGCCAATCAGTGTCCATATGAGATGCTGGCATCACAGGCGGTGGCTTTACCCACTGCATGACCACACCAGCCTTACTAAATTTTTCAATGAATTGCCATGTCTTATACTATAAAATTTGACACTTGTAATTTCCTTTATACTAGAAAAATACCTTTCCTTCATATTAATTATAAATGACATTCATAATACTTTAATGGTTTTAAAAGATTATTTGTTTATTTGAAAGGCAGAGTTAGACAAACACACACATATGCACACACACACAGAGAGAGAGACAGAGAGTGAGAAAGAGAGAGAAACTTCCACCCAGTGGTTCACTCCCCAAATGGTCGCAATGATCAGAGCTGGGCCAGACTGAAGCTAGCAGCCAGGAGCTTCTTCTAGGTCTCCCATGTAGATGCAGGGGCCCAAGCACTCGGGCACCCTCCACTGCTTTCTCAGGCACATTAGCAGAGAGCTGGATTGGAAGTAGAGCTGCTGGATCTTTAACTGCCATCCATATGGTATGCTGGCATCACAGGCGGCAGCTATACCCACTATGCCACAATGCTGGCCCCAACACATCTAATTTTAAAATCTGTCATGCTTAACCATATTTTTGAGATACAATAATTCAGAGCAATAAAATCAATAGCTTACATTTGTATAGTGCTCAACAGTCTGTGAAGTGTTTACATTTGATTTTAAAAGAACAAATCTTATTATCTGCTCTAATTTGAATATGATTTGGCCCCCAAATACATGCGTGTATTCAAACTCCACAGTCAAGAGTTGATGGTAGGGGGCCAGCACATAGCACAGTAGGCTAAGCCTCTGCATGTGGTGCCAGCATCCCATATGGGCGTTCGTTTGTGTCCTTGCTGTTTCTCTCCTGATCCAGCTCTTTTTTTAAACTTTTATTTAGTAGATATAAATTTCCAAAGTACAGTTTATGGATTACAATGGCTTTTACCCCCCCCATAACTTCCCTCCCACTTGCAACCATCCCATCTCCCGCTCCCTCTCCCATTCCATTCACATCAAGAGTCATTTTCAATTATCTTTATATACAGAAGAACAATTTAGTATATATTAAGTAAAGATTTCACCAGTTTGCCCCCACACAGAACACAAAGTGCCAAATATTGTTTGAGCACTAGTCATATCATTAATTCACATTGAACTACACATTAAGGACAGAGATCCTACATGGGGAGTAAGTGCACAGTGACTCCTGTTGTTGATTTCACAATTGACACTCTTGTTTCAGGTGTCAGCAATCTCCCCAGGCTCTAGTCATGAATTGCAAAGGCCATGGAAGCCCCCTGAGCTCATCGACTTTGATCTTATTTTGACAAGGCCGTAGTCAAAGTGGAAGTTCTCTCCTCCCTTCAGAGAAAGGTACCTCCTTCTTTGATGGCCCTTTCTTTCCACTGGGATCTCACTCACAGAGATCTTTCATTTAGGTGTTTTTTTTTTTTTTTTTTTTTTTTGCCAGAGTATTTTGGCTTTCCATGCCTAAAATACTATCATGGGCTCTTCAGCCAGATTTGAATGCCTTAAGGGCTGATTCCAAGGCCAGAGTGCTGTTTTTAGGACATCTTCCATTCTATGGGTCTGCTGCGTATCCCGCTTCCCATGTTGAATCGTTCTCTACCTTTTTTATTCTATCAGTTAGTATTGGCAGGCACTAATCTTGTTTATGTGATCTCTTTGTCTCTTAGACCTAACATTATGGTCTATTGTGACCTGAAATTGATCACTTGGACTAGTGAGGTAGCATTGGTACATGCAACCTTGATGGGATTGTATTGGAATCCCCTGGCACATTTCTAACTCCACCACTTGGGGCAAGTCAGCTTGAGCATGTCCTGTACATCCTGATCCAGCTCTTTTCTGTGTCCTGGAAGAGTGGTAGAAGATGGCCCAAGTGCTTGGGCCCCTGCACCCATGTGGGAGACCAGGAAGAAGCTCCTGGTTCCTGGCTTCAGATTGGCTCAGCTCTGGCCATTGTGGCCATTTGGGGAGTGAAACACTGAATGGAAGACCTTTCTCTGTGTCTCTCCTCTCTCTGTAACTCTATCTCTCAAATAAATGGATAAATAAATAAAATCTTCAATAAAAAGTTGCTGACACTAATAAGCTATAAAATTAATTAAATCATGGTATTTAGAAACGGGGCTACAGAAATGGCCTTAGGTGATTAGAGGTAGGTGCTAGAAAGGTAGTTCTCTCTAAAAAGTTGATTATAAAATCCTGGGTTGGGTCTAACCCCTCTGCTTTCTGTCTCCCCATGTGATTCTTTACTGGCAAAATATCTGCCATTGCCTTCTGCCACCTTCACCTGACACCCAACCAAATGGGTCCACTGGTTCTTGGACTTGAATTCCATAACCATGGGCTAAATAAAGTTTTCCTCTTCATAAGATTAATTGCTTCAAGTATTTCATTGTAGTGATATAAATCTAACTAGAACATTGTCCCTTTTACCTTTATAAGATACCTGGAGATCCAAGATAAAAGTGATTTGTTCAACTAAAATGAGAGTACAACTGAGCCCTTGGACTATAGTTTAATGATTTTACTAAATTTAAATAACCCTCTCTCTACAAGAATTTTAACTCAAAATGTCATTCCTCAATATCATTCAACTGTTCATATTTTGGATACTCTCTGCCAGGTTTTGTTTGTGTCACATGTATCCTTTTCCTGTCTTTGTTGTTCTGTCATTCCTCGTTACTGGACACTATCTCTTGCAGACTGTTCATGTCTATGCCCATGTCAGAAGAATGGTGGGATGGCAGGAGGGAGCAGTTTGCTGTTATCATTGTCATCTTCTTCTCCTCTTTTTTTTTTAAATAAGTTTTGCTTATTTGAAAAGCAGGGTGACAAAAAGATATCTTGCATCTGCTGACTTACTCCCCAAATACCCAAGAAACTGGGACTGGGCCAGGTTGATGCCAGCAGCCAGGAACTCCAAACAGATCCCTTAAGAGCATGGTAGGAACTCAAGCAGTTGTGCAATCATTCACTGTTTCCCAGGTTCATTAACAGGTAGATGGATTGGAAGCAGGATCACAGATTGATCCTAGGCACTCTGATTTCAGATGTGGGCATTTAAATGGTGATTTAACCTGCAACACCAATTCCTGCTCTTCTCTCTATCTTGCTCCTAGTCTGGTCCTACAACACCATTTTATTGGTATTCATCCTGGAGAACTTGTATAATTATGTGTATGGCTAATAGATAATTAGATCAGGTCACTTGCAGAACCCACCTAGACTATTTTTCTTTCCCTGTTGAAAAAAAAAAAAAAAACAGATAAGGAAGTCTCATCAATTCAAGAGTTTAGTTTTAAAATAATTTGGCTAAGTAATACTTCTGAAGTATATTTTTATCTTTTTTGAATTCATGCTAAATTCAGATAAAATTTCCTGGTCATTAAATCTAAGAATATTTTATAACATAGTAAATATATCAAAGAAAATTGATATATATATAATTGTTTATAATCAAAGACATTTTGTGGTGGTATCACTTGCTAACATTAACATTTTCATAGCATGCTAGCATTATCTATTCTAGTATTGGCAGACTTTCTCTACACTATTTCTTAAATTTTCTAATATATGGCTAATTAACATTTGAACTTTGATTGATTGCTTATTGCCCAATGTATGCATTTCAAAAGCTCAAGCCTTCGTTGTTGCTTCCATGATCTCTAGCATTTTTACTGGTTTGCTGCCTAGTATTTATATTGGACTTGTTGTGTGTTCCAAATGACAGTAAACAGGAGCAAGCATCTAAGGTGTAACATTTCCATGATTTACTTTGTTTAAACCAAAGTAGCACACTGAATAATCAAAGAAGTATATTATAAAACCTTAATTGTATGTATTTTAACTTCAAAAATATGAGAATTAATTTGCTGAAAACCTCCATGGTAGTTAACTATGTGTCATAGGTGCCAAATTAGAAAATCTCCAGGTTACAAGATCATAACCCCTAGAGGAATATTTATCTGTATGTTTACTTAATATCTAACAGCATGTGAAATTTATTTATTAATATGCCTGCAGGTTTCTCTCTAATCCTACTTCTCAGAGATGCACGCACATAGATATAAAGCCAGGAGGGGGTGACTTGCCCTGGAACTATTTCCATCTAAGCTGAAAAGTATGGTTATAATCAGAAAAGCAAAAGTTTCTCCCCCTCTGACCTTGAGGATTTATAAAGACCCAAGGTAATATATGTGGCCAAATTCAAAGACTATCTCCTCCATGCCATCTTCTTTGTCATACAGTTGGTGCAATTCAAGTCAGGGCTGATCACATTCTCTTTGAATATAATTTGCCTAAAGGTCTTAATTTAACATTCCTTCAATTATAGTTTATTTATATTCTCCTATTTTCTTTGCAGGCTGTACATTGACAGAGATCTTATTGTAATAATTTGTTTTGATGTATGGAACACGTCTAAGAGACTTCGGACATGAGCATGTGTCAAGCATTTGTTAAATGCATTTGGTTTGGATTGAACTATACTGACATATTTGAAAAGTCAAACATGTAAACCAATTATTCAGGTAATGATATTAAAAAGGAAGAACAGCATTTTTTTAAACTGGCAAATAAAGTTTTAGAATAGGGCCAGCGCTGTGGCGCAGCACCCCGGGTTCTAGTCCCGGTTGGGGCACCGGGTTCTGTACCAGTGGCTGTTCTTCCAGTCCAGCTCTCTGCTATGGCACGGGAAGGCAGTGGAGGATGGCCCAAGTGCTTGCGCCCTGTACCCACGTGGGAGACCAGGAGAAGCAACTGGCTCCTGGCTTCAGATCAGCGCAGCGTGCCGGCCATAGTGCCCATCTGGGGGGTGAACCAGCAGAAGGAAGACTTTTCTCTCTGTCTCTCTCTCTCACTGTCTAACTCTGTCTGTCAAAAAAAAAAAAAAACCCTTTTAGAATAGAATTTTTCAAGACATTTTCATTTTTCAAGGGAAGTTATGATCCATGATTCCATTAAACGTGTGATTATCTGACATAATTTTTTCTACACAAAATAAACTGCAGAATTGAAGCAAATGTCTGAATTTGAACTAAAACACATTTCTATTGATTTGGGGTATAATTATTGATTTAGCTTTAAATATCCGATGATGGCCTCAATGCTATTCTTCATTTAGCACATATGGATTTAGCCACAATGAAAAAAGTCTTTTTGGGGCCATATCCTAGGCTGCATGCAATAGTAACACGACATTTGTTTAGTGCCTTGCAGTTATTATAAAAGTGCTTTTATATCAATCATTTCATTTATTCTTTAGATAGGGTGAGTGGGGGCAAAGGAACTGAGAGAGGTAGGAGAGTTATCTTAACTAATATTTCATTGATGTATAAAATAAAATGTATGTTTGATATGTTTTTCAAATCTAAGCATCTTACACAAAAGTCTCTTGCCTATGTAAGTGTAATCGTTCTAAAATGAAGGTCAAGTAAAACTTATTTGTACACATGTGGGACTTGCTAGTCATTGCATGCTGCCAAGTAGCTGAGATTTCAGATCAGATTTTATAATGACAGTTTGTAGGCTCAAAAGTTCCATGGGCTTATTCAAAAGAAAGGGCTTCAGGAAAGTTTGTACAGACAAGTTTATTCTAATAAATTCAACGTTCAGAGAAATGAGAAAAGCCACAAGTAAAGGCTCTCACTTGTACAGTCATAGGTGCCAAAGAAGATAAACTGTCTGCAGTGTGTTATTTATAGATTGTAGGTATGTCTCTTGGAAGAAAATAATGGAAATACAACTTAAAAAGTAGAATTGGAACAGATTATGCATAGCTTTGAATTTCAGGCAAAAGATTCAGACTGTTCTTTTATAGGCAATGTAGATTTTTTTTGAAAAAGAAAAAACAATACTCTTATTGGAAATAGGTATGCAAAGCACACTAAGAAAAAGCAACAAGGCTGTTCATGCTGTAAGACTGGAGCTTGGAGGCCTGCTCCTGCCTGAAGGCTTTGACATGCATATAATCTATTTCACTTGAACTTGCTCCACGGCAAAGTGCCTCAAATCCCTGTTGGGAGATCCTATCTTTGGCAAAAGAAGGAGGAAGAGGAGTTAATGAAGAAGAGACAGAAAAGGGAAATAAAAGACAATAACATAAGAATGGCAGAAGAAGAGTGTAGAGTACATCAAGAAAAGGAAATCTTTTTGAAGAAGGAGTGAACCAAGAAGATCTGACTGCTACAGAAACGTCAAATTTTAGGCAAGCCAAGAAGAGGGCGCTGGACAAATGCTGTGTGGCCTTCATTTTTTGGTAGACAGCAGTTTGAGTAGCAGAGGGAATGGGTGAGGCACAAACAGCAGGGAAGGGAGATATGGACATGGTGTGTGTGGTTTAATGTTCTTATATGAAGCTTGGTCAGGGAAGGAAAGAAACCAATGGTATGGAAGGTGTAGTAAGGGCCTTTTGGTACACTGAAAACTTTCTGAGTGTGTATGTAGATTGAGGCAAAGGTGCACGAAGAACAAAATGGGAATGGAAGCATAAAAAAAAAGTGAAAGCAAAATGATTGTCGAAACAAAGTTTGGACAACTAAGAGAGAATGGAATCAAAAGCATGAGTAGAAGAAATCACCTTAGCATACATTAGGAATGCTTTCCTTTTAATAGAAGAGAAGGAAGTATTGATAAAGAGAAAGGGAGATTTTGAAGGATGTTGAAAAACTGTGAGTGTATTATCATTCAAAAAGTTTTGTGTTCTCTGTAAAATAGGATATGAGAAGGATGGTGATCAATCACCAAGTCCTATTGTGGAAAAGAACAGGTGACAAGGTAGAGTGAGGGCATGGAGGATGAGTCTATCAATCATGTGTTCAACATTGTGCTCAACACTGTGCCAGGTGCTGCAGGGGATATAAAATATGTATGATGTTATTCCTGCCTTCAAAGGGAAACACGCATACACGTACACACACGTTCATAAAGGTAAGGGAATCTTTACGAATTCAGCTATGATTTTCTAAAAAGCATAGTAATAGTCCTATGGAAGAATTGGCAGAGAAGACTCAAGAAACTGAGAAAAGCTTCAAGCATTATTTGGATAAACAGAAAAACAGATTTAAGAAAAAGCAGAGGCCTGTGTGAGAAGGACATGCACCTCAGTTGGGAGACCATCAGATAGCAGAACAAGTGAGTGATGGGCAGAGGTAGGCAACATGACTGGTTGAATAGGCAGGAACTAGAGTAGAGAGTGTCTGTTGGAAGGATGAAGATGCATGGAGATTAATTAGGTATTTATATGCAGGATGGCGGCAAGTGTGGAGATAATAGAGGTAGAAAAATAATAAGGCAGGAAATTGTTGCAGCAAACCAGATGTGACGCTATGCAAGAGTAATGCCAGTGCCAGAATGAAGAGAAAGGGATAAATCTGGGAGATATTCTGAAGGAAGATTTGCTAAAATAATGTGACAGATTGGATATTGATTGGGAGGAAGAAAAGAGTAAACTATGCTTTTAAGTGTTTACTTCTGGGAGTTGGAAAAATAGTGCTAGAGCTGAAATGAAACATCTGGGAAAGCAAGGCAGTTTGGGCCTTTTTTTGAAGTTTGGTTGTGTAGGGGGTGGTTAACAGGGAGGATTTGGGGTAAGATTTTTAGCATTTTGAGTTTCTGGCAAGAAAGTAAAAGGCTTTATAATTTGGTTTATAAAGAGATCATAAATGAAACTTTGGGAAAAGATCTGCTGACTGAGAAACTGTGTGGAAAGACAGGATCAGAGAGCTAGGGTTTGAGTCGTATGGGACTTTTCCACTTGGAAGTCGAGAGCAGGGAGCTGAGCCCAATAGGGAGACAGACAAACTGGCCAGAGAATATGAAGGAACTAGTGAACTGACATGTTCTGAAATGACAGAGAGGAGTTAATGGCAGTGGTCTTGCAAGAATGTGTCCTGGAGAAAATTATCTAATAAGGAACCTGATAGAGTAGCAGAGAACATAGGAGCATATTGGGGCCAACTCTGCAAGGACTCAGAGTGATCCCTAAAAGAGATGCAAACATCAGCATATTTCTAAGACAGAGTCATATTCTCGCAAGTTCCTGAAAAGGCATATATATTTTAGAAATGCTTTTGTGAAGCAGAAATGTTCCATAGAAAACATGAGTATTCCATGCCCTGATTAAGTTGCCAATTAGGATGCCCAATTCAAATGTCCAGGTTCAAATGCTACACTATACTAAAACACACACACACACACACACACACACACACAGAGCGAGAGAGAGAGAGAGAGGCACAGACACATCTGTGTATTTAAGCAACAGGCACTTTTCTTCATAGTGCTATAGCCATGGAAGCAACTTACTCTTGGTTTCAGCCTTGATTCTAGTTTGAAAAGTTTGTGCTGCAGAACTTCCAGTTGACTGTCTCAGAATTAAATCTACCTCCAGGCCACGTGATCATACTGCTTGCTCAATTTCTTGTTCTGGCTCCACTGTCCCCACCTCCTTTTTTTTTTCCATCTCTGCATTTTTGTGAATGACTCAAAGCCTAACTCAGAAGTTATTATTTTTACCCATAACTCCATATCTCATCTAGGATTTGTACTAACTAACCTTAGTTAGGTTAATGAGCCCTTGTTTCTTAGAAGTCCCTTTTCATGAAAAAAAAAAAAAAGTGTCTACCTGTATCTTCAAAATGCACAAATTTTTAAAGCTAGTAGGAATATTGTTCTATAAAGACTTTTAGACCTCACTTTTTTAATAATTGCAGACTTTGGAAGAAAATTTGAAAACATTGTCATGAACTTCTTAGTTTTTTTTTTTCTTCTTATAGACAATCACTGAATCCAGACTTTATTTTTTAATGTGTTTGGTTTATATAAGATTTGTTTGTCAAGTCTTTCTTAAAAAGACCACGGGCCTACTTGTATTTAAATTTTGAGGGAAGAACAGTGGACTAAAGAGAATTGAGAAAACAAGACACTGAAGAAGTCATGAAGACACACATTCCATCCCTTAGGTAAGTAGACATCTAAAAAGAAAGAATATTTTCTCTTCCTATATAAATGAACCCGAACATTGTTGTCAAATACTTTTATATTTTAAAAATAATTATTTTTATATTTTACATGACACAAATGAGAAGCAAAACCCCTGTTATTTCTTCCTCCAATGTTAAGTTACCCTGGACAAAAGGAAAATGTGCTCTAGGAAAAATTTTCTACTGAAGATAAGCCTGTGACCCAATGAAAACAACCAACTTATCAAGACTAACAATTTGCTCATCTAGACCTAATTTAGGAGCCTCTCCCTGCTGTGCCTACAAATCCAAAGATATCATGCCATGAACTCTCACCAATCCCAATGAGTTCTCTGATTTTCAAACAAGGTTTAAAATAATCTGTTATTGACCCTGAAAACCAAAAAAACACCTTCACTTCATTCGTTGTTAAAGATGCAGCTGAGATTCTATCAAAGTGATTGTATTCTCTTCTGTTGATCTAAGAAAATTAACTCTACTTTATCAACAGTTTCATATGATGTTCTTTTAGGTGATCAGTGGTTAATCCTAGCTAAATTTTGATTGTTTCTTTAGATAGATAACTCATTTAAATTACGCCACAGATTGATGAACTGTTCCTAGACTCAAGGTATCTTCCAATATAACATGCATTTATTGATTTCACAGTAACAGAACTCATATGAATGAAGCAACAATAATTTGTGAATATAGTTCAAATATTTTGAATCTCCTAATGAGGTCATAGGGTGTATATTATGATCTACTTCTAGTCTTCATATGTAAAAAGACCTAGATGTTTGCCTAGGTCTCCTTAATTGGGTGTTCTCTAGTCTACACTTACTTCTATATTCTTGGCTAATTTGTTTATCTTCCCAGAGCTTTAATTTCCTCATTAATAAAATGGGGGTAATTAGTGCACCACAAAGTTTTTGGGTGGATCAAAGGGGCTCATGTAGGTAAAGATCCTAAGAAGAATAGTTAGCATATAGTACACAGATAATCCCTGTTCTGAAATTTATTCTCATATTGGGAGGAAGGCAGAAATTCAGCAACGACTAAGGGAAAAAGAACAAAATATTTCATGCCTTCTTAAATAGTGATATATAACACTTATACTTTTTACAGGAACTATGTAAATTAATATTTATTTTGCAGTTCATATTTCCTTTGACATGTAATATTGCTTATACATACTAAGAATACAATAGATTGGCAAAAGTCTTCAAAAATTCAAATTAAGAATTCAACCTATTTTTCACTAAATTTTAATTCATCCTATGTTTGATGTAACATGGATTAATAGCCATTGGGAAGAATCCGTTGTTGATATATTGTTGTATTTAAATTTTGGAATGATTTTTATAGCTAGAATTTGCTTTCTTTCCCTTTCTCTTCAATTTTATCCATCTACCTCTCTCTCAAGTGCTCACCAGTGCCTATACACACACTTGTGCACACATACATATGTGCATGTACACACAGACACATCAGTCTTTCTTCCTTTCCATTCTTTCATGTCTTTCATGACTTTTACAGAATCTATGCTTAGGCAGCCTGGACAGCAGCAATCTAAAGACAGATTCCATCAAGCTCCTATCTGTTAGAACCTGCAGTGCTTGCATTTGGACTCAATATCTAACAATAATGTGGTATTTTATAAACATTAGTGAGGATGATTTTGCACTGGTCAGCAGAGTTAAAAAAAATAGGTGCTTTGGGAAAACAAATAAAAAAGGAATTGGATCTGTCTCCATAAATTGCACAAATTGTAAATATCCCAAAGATGCAGCCGCTTTCTCTGGCATAGGAAAATAAAGCTGGCAATTACACTTTAGAATAAATAGGTGAGTAAAAGATGGCTAAAATTTTTCTATATGATCATGGTTTTATTAAGTGAAGAACTGCATTTATTTGTTAAACATTTTCTGTTTCATCTGTCTGTTCTATTGTCCTGATATTACTTTAATAGTATCAATTAAGATTGATATTCAAGTCATGATTCTTTTCCATTCTGGTTTGAGTTTGTAGTTATACTTGTTCCATCAATTTAAACATAATTATACATAATCTTTCACAAATATTACAGTTAATAACATGAAGACATTTATAAATTATAGTCGTTAGTTTATAGACATTAAAATTTCATTTGAAATCAAAGAACTTTTAATGTCTCAGTATGTTTTAAGACATCTTGTAGTGTTTCTAGTACTGTTTGCACCAAAACCCTAGAATCACCATGTTTGGTTGGGATTACATGGCCTAGACAAAGACAGAAGAAAATTAAAATGAATTATTTCTGGCTTGAGCAAGGTAAAATTGAGTTTGATTATGCATTACACATTCTTCTTTGGTTTTAGAGATCAGAACCTGACGTTTTATGCAGGTTAGGGTCTGAACAGAGCTTTGTCTAATGGGAAAAGTGACAGTCCTTTGAAGTTTTACAGGTACATGTTGTAATGCAGAAATTCTATGTACAGAAAGTTGCCACTGTAGAATTGATAACTCAGAGTATTGTTTTGACATGATTAACTGAGTTATCACATCAGAGAATTTTTGTTTTCTTCATTGGATATAAGGATCTAAATATCTGTTCCTTAAATCAGCACTCAGGGAAATGTAATCTCCTATTACTTTATTTACAGTTGTATAAGTTCCAACAAATGTGCATGTGCAAAATAAATTTATTACTGCATTTAAAGGGGCTCTTTCTGACTTTTTAATCTTTCCCAACATGTATTCTGCATCAACCTTTTTTATGTCTTTGTGTCAGCATTTTTCACAAACTATAATGAACCACAGTCTCATAAACCAAGGAAAAGAAATGCTCTTCTGTTATATAGCATTGGGTAAGAAGTTGGTAAAACTTACTGCTTGGAATAATGTGGCCTGTTTGAAGTTGGTAAAACTTACTGCTTGGAATAATGTGGCCTGTTTGATTAAAATATTAAAATACAATATGTTTAAAACAATGGAAAAAAACTCAGGAAATCTGCAGTGTTGACTTAACAGGGTTATTCAGTTTTCAGTAGATGCATTATCTTTAAATGTGTTGGCATTTATTGAGATAATTTTATTAAATGTGTGGAAATAGATATTTTTCACAATTCACATTTCTGGCTTCATAGTTAAAATCAAAGGATAAGTAAAGTCAATAAACATTCAGTTCATTGATGTCTTTTTAGAAATGCATTTTTTTTTTTTTTTGACAGGCAGAGTGGACAGTGAGAGAGAGAGACAGAGATAAAGGTCTTCCTTTTTGCCGTTGGTTCACCCTCCAATGGCCGCCGCAGCCGGCGCGCTGTGGCTGGCGCACCGCGCTGATCACTGATCCGAAGGCAGAAGCCAGGTGCTTCTCCTGGTCTCCCATGGGGTGCAGGGCCCAAGCATTTGGGCCATCCTCCACTGCACTCCCTGGCCATAGCAGAGAGCTGGCCTGGAAGGGGGGCAACTGGGACAGAATCTGGCGCCCCGACTGGGGCTAGAACCCAGTGTGCCAGCGCCGCTAGGTGGAGGATTAGCCTATTGAGCCGCGGCGCCGGCCAGAAATGCATTTGTTTCTATAAAGCGAGATATATTTCTCTAAAACATCCTAAAGCTCTACAACTTGGTTGATGTGTTTTAAATTCGTGCACTATAACTTTGCCCTTCTTTGAATTACCTACATGTACAGATAGTATTTTTTGCTTCCTAATAATTCTTTTGTGCTATATTTCTATACTTGCTGGGAACACTGATTTTGTATCATTAAGTGAAAACACCAAACCATCACTCCCAACTTCATGCAATTAATTTTAGTATCATTTATTGATAAGTGATCATATATTCCATATTGTCCATGACAGTCTTATTTTATATCTTTTGGTCAATCTAAATTATTGATTATGTACCTACCCATGTTTAAAAATCTCCTAGTTTCAATGATAAGGTCACCTATTTTTGATCTGTTGAGACCTCACCAAGATGAGTAAGATTCATGTATTATAAGAGAAATATACCCTTTTCCTTCTAAATTTTTTTCACATTTTTTTCTTTACAACTACACTTCCTTCTTCCTGCAGTGAATAAACACAGACATAAATAAACGTTGTTGATGCCTGACCTTTGCCCAGATGTGATGGTACTTAGATGGCATTGCATTGAGCAAATGAAGAAACTGCTGCTTGGATCAGCACTCACTTAAGAGGAAAGATCATTTCTCCTTCCTTGTTATTTAGCCAAGCATTTATTGTGGGGATTTTCAAAGATCTAGTATTAGGGCTTCTGTCAGGTAGTTGATGGTCATACACACATATCTAGAAAGCAAATAGTCTGAAGTCAAAGGGCATAACTCATTGCATTTATTCCATACATGTTGTTAATTTAGGGTGTATTTTCCATTTCAAAAGGTCAGGAGATATGAATGTGATAGTTCATTCTTGTTATACCTAATATTTTCTTTACTCCACATGCAAACACATCTGAGAGACCAAAGAGGGCAAAAGAAAATCATGTAAATTGTCTGATCTTTGTTTAGTGTGAAAGCTGAACTTAACAGTTCTGTTCAACTAACTTTATAGGGAAATTAATTATCACAGAAAGTTTTGTTCTGCTGAGTGGCCTTTCCAGCCTCAGTATTGGAGAACAGAAATGATATAAAGGAGTGATGAGGAGTGATAGAAGAGATCATAGCACTCTGGTAATATCAATCCCTGATCTTACCAGCGTTGTGCCAGAGCTGGTTCATCCAGGCTTGGGAAAACAAAATGTGAATACGTTTGTTTCAGCTTCAAATTCAGTTACATTATTTTGGTTAACATAGTAAGAATATTTACACCATAGATAATGGCAAACACTACAAATTAAAAATTTTACTTTTCTAGCAGTCATGGGTATTTATAATTTACCAGTCTACCACTGTCTATATTAATAATCTAAATTCACTGATATTTTAATACACTGAGTGATATGCAGGATTTAATAATAGGAGATGATAATTATATATAGCATCTATTATTTGTGGATATTTACCTTTTGCAAGAGGAATAAGTAAATTCTTATTATTTTACACCTAGCTTTTCTCACTTATTAGTGTATCTTAGACTATATTCCTAAGTCAACAAATGCTTATACATGTATCCAAGTTTGTGTTAAATCTATTATGGTTTACCGAATTTATTTGCCGAGATTCCCTTAGATTAAAAAGCAGGTAACTTCTTCAGCTATTAGAAAGAACACAACATGGGCTATTTTTTCACACTTGTATTTTCATATAAGCCACTTTTTGTGTATTTATAAAAGTGAAAAAGCTGATTCAAGATGTAGGTGCATTTTAAATTTTGAAATATACTACTAATATGTACTCTTACAAATATGGGTAGAACTTGCCATCATTTAGTATCATTTATAACTGTAGATTTCTTTCTTATTTTTTTAAATGGAAGATTAGATCATTTGTGAAAATGCACTGTGAGACATATCCTTTTTTGGTGCTTTCAAGGAGATACTTCCAGTAGGAATATGGATAAAAAGGTACATGTGTCTCCCTTTAAATTTCAGCAAATAATTGTGAAGGGCCTACTTATGCATCATGTGCTCTGCTTAAAAGGTTCTAGGTACTCAGTAGTTTGCCAAGACAGACCTGTTCCATGACCTCACGTAGCTTATATTCTATCAGGAGAACCCCGACGAATGTAGTCAAGTGCATTTCATAATCCCTCCTCCACACACTGATATTTGTTAGATCATACCTGTTACACCATCCCAACTCATCTGCTTCCCTCAATTTGTTGTTTTAAACCAGTTGAACTCAGATGCAGTTCCATCCTGCACCTTTTACAGATTGCATCTCATTTTCCTCTCAGTTTCTTTGTTCATTTTTCATCTAGTACACCCTCCAATAGCTTCTTGAGAAAAGTGTGCTGAAAATTAATTTTGACAATTGGATGCATTAAAATGTCATTCTTTCCTTATTCTTTCTGTACTTCACTTTGGTTAAAAATTCTAGTCATAAACACATTTTTCTAGAATGTTAGAGATTTGCGTTATGTTTTTCTAACTTTCATTGTTACCTTTAAGTAACCTGATTGTTAGTACATGGCTTATATTTTCTCTGTTAAATTTTATTTTTTGTGAATTTTTATTTATTTATTTGAAAGGCAGAAACACAGAGTGAAAAGGACAAACACCCACACATACACATACACACACACAGAGTTCCCCTCTCTAGTTCACTCCTCACATGTGTGAAACAACCAACCTCTGTTTCTGTATTACATCTCCTCCTCTCAAATAAATAAGATAAATAAAAATTAAATTTTTAAAAGCTAAATTTATTTGAGTGTAAAAATTTTGAAATCCATGCATACAAGTGTCCTTGAAAAATTTCATAGAAAATAAATACTATAAAAATATTATGCATGGATTTCAAAGTGTTTTGTATCAAAATAAACACCTTTCTTAAAAAAATTATTTTATTTAAGGTAAATAAATCTAATGTATCTCCTATATACAGATTTAGGAACATAATGATTCTTCCCCTCTACCCTTCCTCCCAGCTTCCTGCCCACACTCCTGCCCTTCCTCCTCCTTCCTATTATTCCCTCTCTTAATTTTTACAGTGACCTACTTTCAGTTTAAATTATACTGATAAGATTAACCCTATACTAAATAAAGAGTTCAACAAGCATTAAGAAGAAATAAAACACTGTTCCTCAACAATAGAGGCAATGGCTTGTAAACATCATCACTGAATCTCAAAATGTTAACTTCACTTCTATATATTACATTGTTAGTGCTCTATTAGTTACCACAGATCAGGGGAAGTATATGGTATTTGTCTTTCTGGGACTGGTTTATTTCTAAGGATAATTGTTTCCAGTTGCATCCATTTTGTTGCAAAAGACAAGATTTCATTTTCTGTCTTTTGTTTTACCACTGAGTAGTATTCCATAGAGTATATAATCCATAATTTTTCTATCCATTCTTCAGTTGGTGGACATCTGGTTTGATTTCATATCTTTGCTATTGAGAATTGAGTTGTAATGAACATGGGGTTTCATGTTCATTTCATATGATGATTTCATTTGGTTTGGGTAAATTCCCTCGAATGGGAATCCTGGGTCATATGGTAGATTTATTTTTCAGCTTTTTGAGGTATCTCCGTACTTTCTTCCACAATAGCTGTACTACTTTAGATTCTCATCAACAGTGGATTAGGGTACCTTTTTACCACATCCTCACCAGCATTTTTTGTTTGTTGATTTCAGTATGAGAGCCATTCTAACTGGGGTGAGGGGAGACCTCATTTTAGTTTTGATTTGGATTTCCCTGATGGCTAGTGATCCTGAGCATTTTTCCATGTTCTGTTGGCCATTTGAATTTCCTGTTTTGAAAAATGTCCATTCAAGTCCTTTGCTAATTTCATAACTGGATTGTTAGTTCTGTTGTTAGTTTCTTGATCTCTTTATATTTTCTGGTTATCAATCCTTTATCAGTTGCATAGTTTACAAATATTTTTTTCCCATTCCATCAGTTGCCTCTTCACTTTGCTGATTGTTTCCTTTGCAGTGCATAAGCCTCTCAGCCTGAATTAATCCCATTTGTTTGTTTTGCTTTGATTGTTTGTGCTTCTGGGGTGTTTTCCAAGAAGTCTTTGCCTATGCCAATGTCTTGCAGTTTTCCTCCAGTAATTTGACGGTTTCAGGTCTTAGGTTTAGCTCTCTGATCCACTGTGAGTTGATTTTTGTATAAGGTTAAGGTATGGGTCTTCTTTCATACTTCTGCATCCAGAGATACAGTTTTGCCAGCACCATTTGTTGAAGATAGTTTCCTTTCTCAAGAGATGGATTTTAGCTTATTTGTCAAAGATTAGTTCGTTGTAGATGTGTGGACAAATTTCTGGGGTTTCTATCTGTTCTGTTGGTCTACATGTCTAACTTTGCGCCAATAGCAAGCTGTTTTGATTATAACTGGCCTTGTAGTATTTTTTGAGATATTTTATTGTGATGCCTTTGGCTTTGCTTTTGCTATATGAGATTGCTTTAGTTATTCAAGATATTTTGTATTTCCATATGAATTTTAGCATTCTTTTTTCTAGATTTGAGAAAAATGTTGTTGGTATTTTGTTTGGGATCATATTGAATCTGTAAATTGCTTTTGGTAGTATGGACATTTTGATGATATTAATTCTTCCAGTCCATGAACATGGACATTTTTTCCATTATTTTGTGTCTTCTTCTATTTCTTTCTTTAATGTTTTGTAATTTTCTTCATTGAGATCTTTGGCCCCTTTCGTTTAATGTATCCCAAGGCATTTAGTTTTTTCTGTTGCTATTGTGAATGGGATTAATTTTAGACATTCTTAGTCATGGTATTGTATGTGTATACAAAGGTTATTGATTTTTGTGTGTTAATTTTTTTTTTGGACATGCAGAGTGGACAGTGAGAGAGAGAGAGAGAGAGAGAGACAAAGGTCCTCCTTTACCCTTGGTTTACCCTCCAATGGCCACTGCGGCCAGCCCACTGCGCTGATCCAAAGCCAGGAGACAGGCGCTTCTCCTGGTCTCCCATGCGGGTGCAGGGGCCCGAACACTTGGGCCATCCTCCACTGCACTCCCAGGCCACAGCAGAGAGCTGGACTGGAAGAGGGGCAACCGGGACAGAATCCTGTGCCCTGACCGGGACTAGAACCCAAGGTGCCGGTGCCGCAAAGCGAAGGATCAGCCCACTGAGCCGCGGCGCCGGCCAATGTGTGTTAATTTTGTATACTGAAACTTCACCAAACTCTTTTCGAGTTCCAGTAGTTTCTTAGTGGAGTCTTTTGGTTTCTATTTATATAGAAACATGTCATTTACAAATACAGATAATTTGACTTCCTCTTTTCTAATTTGTATCCTTTTTATTTCTTTTTTCTTGCCTAATGGGTCTGGCTAAAACTTTCAAGACTATATTGAATAGCAATGGTGACAGTGGGCATCCTTGTCTGATTCTGGATCTTAGTAAAAATGCTTCCTACTTTTCCCCAATCAATAAGATGTTGGCGGTGGGTTTGTCATAAATTGTCTTGATATCCAATTTGCTTAAGGTTTTCATAATGAAAGGATGTTGTATTTTATCAAATGGTTTCTCTGCATCTATTGAGGTAATCATATGCTTTTTATTTTTGTTTGTTAATGTGCTGCATCACATTTATTGATTTGCAAACCTTGAACCATCCCTGCATTTCAGGGATAAATCCCATTTGGTCCAGGTGAATGATCTTTCTGATATGTTCTTGGATTCAGTTAACTAGTATTTTGTTGAGGATATTTGCATCTATGTTTATCAAGGCTACTGGTCTCTTTCTTTGTCATATCTTTTTCTGATTTAATAATTAAGGTGATGCTGACCTCTTAAAAGGAGTTTGGGAGGCAGTACTCTATACTTTGTGTGTCTGTGTGGGTGCAGTCTGTTGAAATCTTAAGTTAGTATATACTAAGTTGATCTTCTGTATAAAGATAATTGAAAATGAATTTTGATGAAGAATGGGATGGGAGAAGGAGTGGGAGATGGGATGGTTGTGGGTGGGAGGGAGGTTATGAAGGAAAAGCGCTATAATCCAAAAGTTGTATTTTGGAAATTTATGTTTATTAATTAAAAGTTGAAAAAAAAAAGAAAAAAAAAGGAGTTTAGGAGGATTCCCTCTCTTTCAATTTTTTGGAATAGCTTTAGAAGAATTAGAATTGTTTCTTCTTTCAAAGTCTGGTAGAATTCAGCAGTGAAGCCATCCAGGGCTGGGCTTTTCTTTGTTGGGAGAGTCTTTATTACAGATTCAGTCTCCATCTTGGTTTAGGTCTGTTTTGGTTTTCTAAGTCTTCATGACTCAATTTTTGTAGATTTTATGTGTCTAGGAATCTATTTTTCTTCTATATTTTCTAATTTGTTGGCATATAGCTACTTACAGTAATTCCTGATTGTTTTTATTTCTGTGGTATCTGTTTTTACATCTCCTTTCTCATCTCTGATTTTATTAATTCAGTTTCCTCCTCTCATCTTTTTTAGTCCTACCAATGGTGTATCATTTTTTTTTTTCAAAAATCCAGCTCTTAATTTCACTGATCTTTTATTGGTTTCAATTTTTTAATTTTTTCTCTAATTTTAAATTATCTTTTTCTTCTACTAACACAATAAACATTTAATTTCATTTTCCAATAACTTTTAAAGACCCCATGTGTGTGTGCATGTATATATTTAACTCTCTAGCAATATTAATTGTCTTTATTTTTTCCCTTTAAGTTTCCCTGCATTGTGTTTGTTTCAATAGCATATATTATGTTGTTTCACTTGTTTCTGTGTGAAGCTTCCTAAATTTAGTAATGACCGTTGTTTTTCAATTCATGTTAAAGACTGCAGCTACTAAAATTTTAAGGTCAGCATGCAAAGGTAACTTATTTTTGGTTAATCTGTGTAAGGATAATTGAATAAGAATCCAATTACTTAATTTGTCACCTCAAATTGTCGTATCTATGGCCATTTCTCCTTGGCTGATCTGTTTCCACAAAGAGGAATCCTTTAATTATTTGCTGGTAGTACTGAAGAAATATGAAATGAGATGTAGTATGAGGTCATGCAACTTTCAGAGATTCAGATACGAAAAGCATAACTGGACTTTTTGTCTAAGGTCTGGGAGTCATGAAATCCTTATTCCAGCTCTTCAGAAAGAGCTGTTGTCTTCTCCCAACCTCTGCAGTCTGACAAAGGGCACACTGAGGTACTACTGTATGTATATTTCCAGTAATTCATCTGGTTTTAGCTCCATTGTCAATGGTCTGGAATGTCAGAGTGAATTACTTTGCTTTTCATTGGATTTCCCTCATGTAGATATTTAAGCTTCAGCATCCTAGGCTCTAATTCTACATGGCTCATGCATTTTCTCAACATTTTCTACATTTTATAGACATCTTGATTTGCTAGCACTTTCTGTTTCTCTAGCTTTGTCTACATTTTTAAAATTCTGTTATTGCCAATTTTTACAATATCATGAAATAGGAAAGAGAAAGACTGTTAAATCTACTACAATTTACCACAGAGCTTTGTGTTTTTAAAAGATACTGAGTTTGAAATAGCTTCCTTTTTATAAATGTCTTTATTTGAAAGACACACACACACACACACACACACATTGGCAAACTTTGCTTCTACTTATTCATTCACCAATTACCTGCCACAACTGAAGCCAGAAGCTGAAAATGCAACCCAGTTATTCCACATAGATGAGAGGAATCCAAGTATTTTAGTCATCACCTGCCGCCTCCCAGTTTGTGCATTAGCAAGAAGCTGGAACTGAAGAGGAGCTGGGACTCCAACATGGGTTTTCTAATATAAAATGCAGGTGTTTATGCTAAATACAAGCCCCCTATTTGTTTTTGTTATAATTGTACATGCCCACTTTAGGAAATTTAACAATTAAAATACAACTAGGCATAGATTATTGTGTTCTTTATTCTAAGTTTCTCTTCCTAGCTGTGATTGTATAACATGCAGTCTTTCATAATAATTTTTTCATGTCCATTCTATTTTAGTATAATATTCATTTATAATTGAATATACACTAGTACAAAAAAGTGCAAATCTACAATTTAAAGTAAATAATAAAATAAACATTCATGGACTCACCTCCTAGTTCATGAATTACAATGTGTTTATATTACTTTACTGGCCATTTTCCATGTTTGAAGTACCCTTGTATATGTAGAGTTTATACATGGGGCCAATGACACAAACAAGATACATTATTTTCATCACTCTAGAATGTTCCTTTCTATTCTTTCAATTATTCCTACCTCCCATCGGAAATCATTATTTTGGTTTATGTCCTTATAGTCTAGTTTAACTTGCTCTTAGACTTCTTATAAATGTAATCAGTATAACATATTTTTGTGCCTTTCAATTTTTTTAAAAAAAATTTTTATTTATTTGAAAGGCAGAGTTAGAGAGAGAGAGATAGAAAGAGAGAGAGATCTTCCATCCTCTGGTTCACTCCCCAGATGACCACAATTGCCAGGCTGTGCCAGGCTGAAGTCAGGAGCTAGAAGTCAAGAGTTCCTTTTGGATCTTCCATGCGGATACAGGGTCCCAAGAATTTGGGCCATCTGCTGCTGCTCTCCCAGGTGCATTAGTAAGAAGATGGATCAGAAGTGAAGAAGCTGAGTGTCAAGGGGCTGGCACTGTGCCGTAGCAGGTAAAGCCACCACATGCAGAGCCAGCATCTCATATGAGCACCTGTTCAAGTTCTAGCTGTTCTACTTCTGATCCAGCTCTCTGCTATGGCCTGAGAGGGCAGTGGAAGATGGCCCAAGTCCTTGGGCTCCTGTGCCCACGTGGGAGACCTTTAGGAAGCTCCTGGCTCCAGGTTTTGGACTGGCCCAACTCTGGCCATTACAGCCACTTAGGGAGTAAGCCAGCAGATGGAAGACCTCTTTGTCTCTGCCTCTGCTTCTGCAGCTGTGTTCCTCAAATAAATAAATAAATATTTAAAAAAAAAGAATAAAAAGGAGAAGCTGGGTGTTAAACCAGCACCCACATAGGATACCAGCCTTGCGGGCAGAAGCTTAACCTACTATGCCACAATACTTGTCCCTGTCTTTCTTTTTTTGATCATATTTTTTCTTGAGTTTCAAAGCCCTAGTTTAACTATTATTATTCTTACAAAAACTGGTATCATTTCTAGTATTTTCCCTTAAGAATATATTTTGCCTCTTTGTTTATAAATTCATTCTGAGTAACATCATCAATAAATCTTGTATTTCTTAAGATCCCTTATAAATATAAATATAAATATAAATATAAATAAATGCCTACTATTTTTATTTTTTGTAATTATAACAAAATTACTTTATAGAAAGTTCAAACCAATTTCATACCATGGGCTGATATTTTACATTAAGAGAGTACCTTATAAAAATGTTAAAATAGATTAGCTTTGGGGCTGGTGCTGTGGTATAGTAGGTTAAGCCTCCACCTGCAGTGCTGGCATCCCATATGAGTGCAGGTTCGAGTTCCAGCTGCTCCATTTCCGATCTAGCTCTAATAAATATAGATTATCTTTATCTTATTATATAAGAATACACACCAGAGTGTAGCTCTGGCAAGTTTTTAAGTCATGGTGATAGAGAATATAATGGAAAATGAAAGGAGGAAGTCAAGGATATGAAACTTTATAAAAAAGATTTATTTATTTACTTGAAAGGCAGAGTGACAGAGAGAAGGAAAGACAGAGAGGGAGAGAGACAGAGAGTGGAAGAGGGGGAGGGTGGAGGGAGACAGAGAGAGAGAGAGATAGGAGAAATGTTCCATCTATTGTTTCACCCCTTAAGTGGCTGCAATGACCTAGGCTGGGCAAGGCCAAAGCCAGGGACCAGGAACTCCATCTGGGTCTCCCACATGGTTGGCAGGGACCCAACTACTTGATCCACCATCCTCTGCATTCCCCTGTACATTAGAAGAGAGCCAGATGGAAGAAGAGCAATTAGGACTTGAACCAGTGCTCATATGGGATGCCAGCAATGCAGGAAGCAGCTTAACTCACTGTGTACAATTCTGGCTCCCGGAATTTTGTTTTTATGAGTGCTCTGTGTAGATAGGATGAATGGCTGTTTAGTGGGTGGACCATATATCTTTATCCTTTAAATAATTATGAAGCATATTTAAGTAAATATTATTAGCTGAAAGTAGTATATTCTGATTTAACTCCCCTATACTGTTGTGTTTAAAAGTTGCTTGCTGTTGAAACATTTAGCTGTACAAAGGACTGTGCTAACACAGTCCCTTTGAGTTATGGTGGCTTGACTCTGTTAACTAATCCATATAGGGACAGGAAATCCTGAAGAAAAACATGATAAAGAGGCTTCTTTCACTTTGTATTTCTTTATCTGATTCAAACTTTGAATCTGTAATAAGTACAACCTGAACATCTAGATTGAGAGGGTATTTTATGTACAAAGATACTAGCTAAACTTCAGTAATTGTTCTTTGTTGATTTAGCAGAACCATAGCTCCTTTGATTTTCTGTTTGGTCTCTTGGGACTAAGCTCTACAAGAATTACTTGAACTCACAAGTTCAGAGCTCAAGTGGATGTTGTGTGTAAATGCAGAATGACACAGAACAATGGGGTCTTGGAATCCATTGGGAAAGAGTCCTGAACTCAGAATTAGTTGGTTCTCAACAAGCTCTATGAGAGACTACCTCAGATGGAACAGTGACCCAATGCAGGGCTCTGTACGACAGAGAGATGGTTCACTGCTTCAACAGAGAATAATTACAGAAAGTACCCTGTATCACAAAAGCTCTAGGAAATGGCATTTCCCTGAAGAGGACTTCTGAATACCATGTACATTTTTAGAATATAAGGTTCTAAACAGTGCTTCAATATTTCATACTAAAAATAATGCTTCCTACAAATATCTTTTGTGTAAAGTATGTATACACACAATTCATACTGGGGGAAATAAAAATATTTTAATATATATGTTCTAATTTGGATCTTATCATTCTATTCTCCTATTTTTTGACTTATTTTTTCATCAACGAACAGGATTGGATCAGTGCCAGGCTCAAGGTTGGCACCTAATAAATACATGATTGATGGGTGAATTGATTGATTCTGCCAACCAAGAAAAACAATGACAAGATATGTCTTTACTTAAGATGTCTTTCAAATAAGACAATCTGTTCCTGTAATACCAGTTTTTACTTAGAATTTACTGAGGGGTAGGATTAGTTCTGGCTCAAAGGAAGTCATAATTTTGAAAAGAACACATCAATTCAAAAATTACTTAAAGAGTAAGTAGAGTGATTTGCTTTACTGTATTCATTAAGTAACAATTAAGATGAATTCTACATTGACCCAATAATTGCTATTCGCTATAAAATTTTCTTAAAAGAAAATTGAAGTTAAAGTGAGAATTATGTATACAACTGAAGCTTGGTTTATTATGGCACTTACATATTTAGTGCAAATAGCATTGCCTACACAAATCTACATTATAGAACTGTTTTATTTCCTAATGTTCAGTGTATTTAAAAATTATTGAGACTTAAAGTTAAAAATTAACTTAATAATTTAACAAATAGTACAAAATAAGAATGTATAATAAGCAGAAAGAATGACAGAGAAAATGAAAGCAGTATTTCTATGATGAAAAAAATACCTGCATAAATTGATTGGATCTGCTTGGTCTATTCCAGCTGGTGCCAGCACATTTCATATTATTTTGATGTGCTGTAATAAAAACTTTGGAATATTTGGGGCATTCACCTAGGGCTCTCTCCTCTCCTTCTTTTACATAATTCTGATTTTGTCTTGGTCTACCTTTAATCCTCTGGACTTGATTTTGGTACTTGTATATACAAGACACTCATTCTGTTAGGATGGAGATCCATTGAGAGATTTTAATCCAGGGGAAGATCATGACAAGATTTTCATTTTACAATGATTTGTGTTCATGCATTTAGTAATAGTGTTCTAGGGATAGCCTGAGGGAGACTGACTTTTTAAAAAGTTATGATAATGAAAGACATGATAAAGTCTTGAACTAAGGTAGTAAGGAAAGAATGAAGCAAATGGGATAAATTAAGAATTTTTGAGTAGGAATATTTACAAAACTACTTTACCAAGTAGAAATAGGCAGTAAAAAAAATAGAATTCTGACATGATTAAGGATTTTAAGACCAATTGAGAAGTTTTGGTTAATTTTATTGTTTTGCTTGCCTAATACCACTATTCCAAATGCCCACAACAGTGCCTGAGACATAGAGAACACTCAATAAATATTTATTAAAAGAGAATAAATGAATAGATAGCTTAAGAAACTGGATGGTTAATGGCTCTGTGAATGAAGATGGACATTTAAAGCAGAAACAGGGTTGGGATGTGTGGAAAATGCAATGTTTTTAGAAATGTTAACATCAAGAGAACTAGGTAATATCAATTTAGAAATTGTTCCTGAAAATCCAGGTAAATATCTTTTTTAAAAAAAGATTTATATTATTTATTTGAAAGACAGAGTTACAGAGAGGCAGAGACAGAGAGAAAGGTCTTCCATCTGCTGGTTCACTCCCCAGATGGTCGCAACGGCTGGAGCTGCACCAGTCTGAAGCCAGGAGCCAGGAGCTTCTTCTGGGTCTCCCAAGTGGGTACAGGAGGCCAAGGACTTGGGCTGTCTTCCACTGCTATCCCAGGCCATAGCAGAGAGCTGGATCAGAAGAGGAGCAACTGGGATTAAAACCGGCACCCATATGGGATGCCGGTACCTCAGGCTAGGGCATTAACCCACTGCGCCACAGCGCTGGCACAGGAAAATATCTTTCTATCACATGATGAAGAATAGCTTGAATCAGGGAACTTAGGAGTTATTAGAGTGTAGGACTGATAATGCACTGAATAGTGTTCAGATCTACTTGAAAAATATGTTAACTAGGGAAAGTCACATGTAAAAGATAAATCTCCAAAGAATATTAATATATAAGATATATTTAGGCAGAATGGAAATTGTGAATGAGAGTAAGGATTCCAAGAACTAAACGCTGTGGGAATGGGTGATACTACAGAAATGCAAGGAAAGATCCATTTCAGGGGGCTGGTGCGGTGGCACACTAGGTTAATCCTCCACCTATGGTGCCGGCATCCCCTATGGGCGCCGGATTCTAGTCCCGGTTGCTCCTCTTCCAGTCCAGCTCTCTGCTGTGGCCCGGGAGGGCAGTGGAGGATGGCCCAAGTGCTTGGGCCCCGGCACCCGCATGGGAGACCAGGAGGAAGCACCTGGCTCCTGGCTTCGGATCGGTGCAGTGCCGTCTGTAGCGGCCATTTGGGGAGTGAATCTATGGAAGAAAGACCTTTCTCTCTGTCTCTCTCTCTCACTGTCTATAACTCTACCTGTCAAATTAAAAAAAAGAAAGGAAAAGAAAACATAAACAATGTTCTTCAATGTCTGTGACAGAACAAACAAAATGAATGATAAATGTATGGTACTTAATGGGTTCAATCATTCATTATGACATACTTTTTTTTATTTTATGAACTTGTACTTTTGACCATGCACAATACATTTTGCTCTTAAGGGATTGGCATTACAATGTTTTATCAGGTAGACATGGTTTCTGTTCCCTAAAGATTTTTCAGTCTTTGAGGAGATAAACATTGAGTACAGAAATGCACTGACATATTTGATTTATAAAACTTAGTATGAAATAATATGCTTTAGTAAGAAAAATATGATGTAATAAAGTTTTGGAGGGAGGGAGAGATCAGGTACTCCTCATAGGGAGATAAAGAAAATTTTCTCTAGGGAAGGAACCTCTGGATTGTGAGTTGAATCATGAGGAAGAGACAGCCATGTAAAGATTTGGTGGGAGAGCATTCTGGATTGAGGAATAACTGTGCAAAAGCACAAAGGCCAGCATGTGCTTGATGAGTGAATCAACCTAAATGCCCATCAACAGTAGACTGGGTAAAGAAATTATGGGACAGGTACTCTATTGAATACTATACAGCAGTAAAAAGAAAATGAAATCCAGTCATTTGCAACAAAGTGGAGGAATCTGGAAAACATCATGCTGAGTGAATTAAGCTAGTCCCAAAGGGACAAATATCGTATGTTCTCCCTGATCGGTGACAACTAACTGAGCAAGTAAAAGGAAACCTGTTGAAGTGAAATAGACACCAAGAAACAATGACTTGATCAGCCCTTGTCCTGACTGTCGAGGAACAACTTACTGCTTTATTCCTTTTAGTATTTTTTGTTCTGCTTAATACTATTGGTTGAACTCTTTAATTAACACATAATTATTCTTAGGGGTTTAAATTAACTGAAAAGTGATCCCTGTTAAATATAACAGTAGGAATAAGAGAGGGAGGAGATGTACAGTTCAACACATGCTCACTCGGACTTACCCCTAACGGTAGAATTAGAAACGTGCAGGGGATTCCAATTCAATCCCATCAAGGTGGCATGTACCAATGCCATCTCACTAGTCAAATTGATCAGTTTCAGTTCATAATTGATCATAATGATAGGTCTAAGAGTCAAAGGGATCACATAAACAAGACTAGTGTCTGCTAATACTAACTGATAGAATTAAAAAGCAGAGAACGATCCAACATGGGAAGTGAGATACACAGCTGACTCATAGACTGGCAGATGTCCTAAACAGCACTCTGGCCTCAGAATCAGCCCTTAAGGCATTCAGATCTGGCTAAAAAGCCCATGAGAGTATTTCAGGCATGGAAAGCCAAGACACCCTGGGGGGGTGGTGGAACTTAAATGAAAGATCTCTATGAGTGAGATCCCAGTGCCCAGTGGAAAGAACGGGTCATCAAAGAAGGAGGTACCTTTCTCTGAAGGGAGGAGAGAACTTCCACTTTGACTATGGCCTTGTCTAAATAAGATCGGAGTTGGAGAATTCAAGAGGCTTCCATAACCTTGGCAACTCATGACAAGAGCCTTGGGTGATTACTGACGTTATAAGTAAGAGTGTCAATTGTGAAATCAACAACAGGAGTCACTGTGCACTTACTCTCCATGTAGGATCTCTGTCCTTAATGTGTTGTACTATGTGAATTAATGGTATAACTAGTACTCAAACAGTGCTTTATACTTTGTGTTTCTGTGTGGGTGCAAACTGTAGAAATCTTTACTTAGTATATACTAAATTGTTCTTCTGTATATAAAGATAATTGAAAATGAATCTTGATGTGAAAGGGATGGGAGAGAGTGGGAGATGGGATGGTTGCGGGTGGGAGGGAGGTTGGGGGTGGGAAGCTGCAATAATCTAAAAGTTGTACTTTGGATATTTATATTTATTAAATAAAAGTTAAAAAAGAAATTTAAAAATCACTGTGCTTGGGAGCTGTGTATTGAAGATAACATGTGATGGGAGATGAAGTCAGGGAATAGTAGGGATTGTACCATGTTGGGTATTTTATGTCAGAAGTTGTTAGAAAATGGTGCTGTAGTTTAGGTGAGATTGAGGTGGTTTGAACTAAGGCGGCCCAAGGAGGATCAGTGGAATGGAGTAGATTGTTGAGCTCTATTCTGGAACAGAACTCATAAGATAATTAACTATGGACTAGAGTCAGCTTTGTTCAAATGGTGTGCCAGATTTCTGACTAATATTTCCAAACGTCTAAATTACAAAACCTGAAAGAGAAAATCAGTAGGCAGAGTGTATGACTGGTCTGCGGTCAGTGTCAGAATGGAGATCATTAAGATTTTTCTTGTAGGAAGAAGGCTGAACAATCACATTTTTTGGTTCAGAGTCATCCTCACCAACAACTTAGTAGACGGACCACTTTGCTGTCATCTCTGCCCAGCTAATTCTAGCACAAAATAAATACTCTAGTGGGATTTCTCCAATCCTACACTCGAATACTTGAGGGATGCTGAATAATATTGCATTGCCATCTGTCACAACTACAAAATCTATGGTTTGAAAAATCTGCTTAACTCACATTTCTGCTCATTAGTGTTTTACTTAATCAGCTCCCATTCGGAATTTCTTCAAAAACCATTCCAAACTTTCTCTTTTCTTAATCTCCCAACCAAGCCTGTTTTCTTGTGGTTGACAGTCCATACCTGAGAATCTCAGGTATAGTACTGATCAATATCTCACTTTACTAAGTTTAAAAAAAAATCTGCACCTTGTCCATTCTCTTAGGCTCCCCTATAGTTTTTCTCCTGTTCCAAATCAGCATCTTTATGGACAGGCATTTGGCACAATGGTTAAGACATTCCTTGGGACAGCTGCAGCCCATTTCAGAGTGCCAGGCTTCGAGTCCTAGCAACACTCCCAATTCTAGCTTCCTGATCTGTGCACTATGGGAGGCAAATGGTGATAGCTCAAAAACTGAAGGCCATGCCACCCATATGGGAGACCTGGAATGAATGTTGGGCTCATGATTTTTGTCTGGCTCAGCCCTAGTTATTGTGGCCATTTGGGGAGTGAACCAGCAGATAGAAGATCTCTGTGTGTGTGTCTGTCTATGTCTCTCTGCCTTTCAAATAAATAAAAGTAAATGCATTTTAAAAAACTACCATTAGAGTTGCTATCATTCAAAAATCAAAAAATCAAAAAAATGCTGTCTAGGTTGTGGAGAAAAACATACCCTAATACACTGTTGGTGGGAATTTAAATGAGAGCAACCATTATGGAAGACAGTATGGAGATCCTCAGAAATCTGAAAATAGATCGACCATATGACCAGCCATTCCACTCCTGGGAATTTATCAAAAGGAAATGAAATCAGTCTATGAAAATTTATCTGAACCCCCTTGTTTATAGCACCTTAATTCACAATAGCTGAGATGCAGAGTCAACTCAGATATCCATCAATTGATTACTGGACAAAGGAATTATGGAATATACACATGTTGGAATACTACTCAGCCATCAACAAAGAATGAAATCCTGTCTTTCACAACAAAATGGATGCATTCGGAAATCATTATGCTTAGCCAAATAATCCAGTCCCCAAAAGATATCATGTTTTCCTCATTTATGGAAACTAACATATGGAGTACAAAATAATGTATATGAATGAGATTGACATTTTTAGATTTGGTTATTATTTATAGTCCTTGTCTATACTTCTGAGGAACGTGGTTTTTCTACTTACTACTTGCTGAGTTCTTTATTTAATGGATGAGTCTGCTTACGATCATAAAGTAAATCAAAAGTATGATATTATAAGTATTAAAAGAAAAATAAGATAGGAGAAGAGAGGGTGGGAGTGAGAGAAGAGAGGGTAGAGTAGAAAGTATCTTTTTTTAAAGATTTATTTGTTTGAGAGGCAGAGTTACAGAGAGGAAGAGAGAGAGAGAGAGAGAGAGAAAGAGAGAGAGAGAGAGGCTTTCCATCCACTGGTTCACTCCCCAAGTGGCTGCAATGCCTGGAGTGTAACCTATCTGAAACCAAGAGCCAAGAGCTTCTTCCAGGTCTCCCATGTGGGTCATCTGCTGATTTCCCAGGTGCATTAGCAGAGAGCTGAATCGGAAGTGGAGCTCATATGGGATGCACTGGTGCTCATATGGAATGCTGGTGCCACAATCTCAACTGATGGTCTATGCAGTAGCCAACATCTGATATTAGAGAGTACCTTTTGATATCTCCTTTACTCTTACCACTCACTGCAGGCAAGGAGTTCAACTGCACATCTTGGCTTTGTTGCCTTCTTTCCATTGTCATTCCCACAGCTCTAGGCCAGGCCTCCATTTTTATAATTATGTTAGCAGCCTCCTAACTAGAATTCTTGTCTCAGGATTATTTCCCACTTTTTTCTTTCACCTTGATTTTCCATTCCACACCCGGTCTCCTCCACCATCTACTCCATGGCTTGCACATGGGGGCATCTAAAGCCCTCCATGGTTTGACTGGGCTTTCTAGTGTTCCTTTGTACTCTGCTACTCTCTATGGTGGTATAACATCTATTAGTTGTGTTCCTCATAGATGCCAGTCTACAGCTGTCCATAGCAGCTTTCCCACTGCTTGTAAAACCAGTGCTCACTCTTCATGTAGGTAAGAGTTCAGGTTTCACCTTTAAGGCAATTTTCTAACCTTCGTGATCATAAACCAGGTTTGTAGATCCCTCTTCTCTGTATGTCCCATAGTTTTCTTTATCTACTGCATTACAACTATGTAATACACATATACAGACACATACACACACAGCCTCACATATACACTGATAAACATCTTTTCCCCATTAGAATATGAGAATATTGAGGGTGGAGTTCTTGCCTGTTCCTTAAAAGTTTACATAATGCTTAAGACATGACCAAGGGGCTGGCACTGTGGCATAGTGGGTTAACACCCTGGCCTGAAGTGCTGGCATCCCATGTGGTTGCTGGTTCGAGACCCGGCTGCTCCACTTCCAATCCAGCTCTCTGCTATGGCCTGGGAAAGCAGTAGAAGATGGCCCAATTCCTTGGGCCCGTGCCCCCACATGGGAGGCTCAGAAGAAGCTCCTGGCTCCTGGCTTTGGATTGGCTCAGCTCCAGCCATTGTGGCCAATTGGGGAGTGAACCAGCAGATGGAAGACTCTCTCTCTCTCTCTCTCTCTCTCTCTGCCTCTCCTCTCTTTGTGTAACTCTGTCTTTCAAATAAATAAATCAATCTTTAAAAAATAAAAAACATGACCAAAACCAAAGCATGCAAATTGAATAGACATGTGAATAAATAAAGATATATTAGGGTTATATGGCTCTGGCCACATACTTTGCCTTTTCAGAATTAGAGGACCATTCTTTTAGGCTACACTTGAATCTTGTGGGTTCAGTAGCACATAAGGTCAAGAAGAGCAGTTGGGGAAAGGAGATGCTATGGGGAAGTCTAGGGCTTCCAGAATTGTGTACCTGCCCTAAAACCAACAGCATTAAAGGAAGGAGGTATTTTTTAAGTCCTGGTTTATGGGAAAATGTGTTTGGTAATAGATTTTTCCCCTGGGTGAACTGAGAGGACTGTAGGACCCAGATCACTCTTCCTTCTGTCCTATTGTCTTCCTATTTTATCCAGACAATGTTCAAGACTATTATTTGTTTCCTTTTGATTGTTAGCTGCTGCACATTAAATTTTAAGCAGCCCAAAAGGACTGTCTTGGCCTACTTTTGTCACTTTTTATAGAACTTTCTGTAGAACCGTGGATTCCATGAGAGGTCAAAAAAAGACGTGTCACAGAGATATCCAAGCAGACTAACTGATCAACGATAGTAAGGTCAGATTGTGCAAGTTTGGAGGAGAGAAATGGAAGGGCATGAGAGTAAGAAAAATGAAAAAGAACCATGTACCTGCACATAAGAAATATAGGCATATATATATGAAAAAGAGATCCTGAGTCGGAAAATGCTTAGTCTTGGGTGTCTATACAAATCAATAAAAGTGTAGAGCCTATGCTAACTCATGCCTTTACAGAGACTCTACTGTACCCTCCCTTTCTGAGTCCCAAACTCCACCATCAGTGGCACTAACATCATGTATTCTATTAAATTTAGAAAAGAATTGTTCTGTCTACCTGCATGAAAAATTCATTGCTCCCTGTACTGTAAGTGGCTTTGTGTTTAATACAGGTATATCTTACTTGTCAAATTGCTTTTTGGGTTAAGAATTTTTTTAATTCCCTGCTTTTATTTATTATCTTATTACATTTTTAACTGTTGATGTTTATTTTTTATTTGACATTCAATGAATTTTCTCTGGGTCTGCCTTTTTAGTACTGGCTGATGTTTTATAACATATTGATTCCCAATATTTTAAACTGACCCACTGTTGATATGAGGATCACACTGGGAAGTAAGATGTTTACATCTCACTATGAATAGCAGATAAATGAAATAATAAAGGTTGTCAAAAGCTGAGGAATAAAGTTCTTGTTTGCTCTCAAGGATATATTGCTATTGAGCTTAGAACCTGCTAAGTTCATAATGCAGAGTGAGGTTTTTCTGGGCAGGAGGCTACTATTTTAGGCCTTTGAAATATTGAGGAAAATTTTACAGAAATTACTATTCAAAATAGAATGCTTAATATTTGTTCATCAGTAAGTATTTTATTGAAAATATATACCTTACTATATCAGGCTTTAGGGACAGACTGCTTCAGTTCACATATCTCACTGCAGCATTCTAGTTTCTCAGCTTGACCTTAACAAGTCATTTAGCCTGTTCACATATAAAATGCAGATAATAATAATAATACATTTATGATTGTTACATGAGGCAAGATATAGAATGCAAGTAAGCATTGTGAACACTGTCTGGTGCATAATAAGTGTGTAATAAATGATACCTAGTGTTATTGCCATTGTAATTAGTTACAAAAGAATTGTCTATGTAAAATTCTTTAAGTAGAAGCATATTTACTTAACCTCATTTCTGTATTTTTCTTTTGAAATGAGCAACACATTTAACTCATAGAATATTATTAATTGCCTAATTCTGATTCAAGAAGTAGCATCAAAGATTGCTTCAATTTTTACAGGTAATGATATGTCCCCTCCTTTATTCTCTCAAAAAACTTATTTTGTAATATTTCTAGGCACTTACAATGATATATTATAGTTTGTCTACTGTCTACTCATGTATCTGCTTCCTCAAGTGGAATGTTGGCTCTTTAAGGGAAAAGGCCATATTTTATTCTTATTTTTACCTTAGAAGAGGGCTTGGCAAAGAGTGGTTGTTCATTATAAATTAGTTAAACGATGGATGGCTATGCATAAATGAGTTCTAGTATTGTGCTTAGTCAGACTAACATTTTCCCTGAACCCTTTGTCTTTATTAGGCATCATTTTCAAGTGTTCTGTGCTAAGAAGCTTCAAGTTTTAAAAATGTTGTGTAATACAACAATGAAGTTTAAGATAAAAAGGATGGTTTGCTTAGGTGTG